>NW_022436978.1:11200006-11397430 GCF_009761245.1 Sapajus apella | reverse complement strand
TGTGTGTGTGTGTTTGTGTGTGTGTGTGTGTTGGCGGGGTGGGACCTGTTGGAGATGGACTAGCCTCCTCTCCTTGGGTTAACTGGCAGCTTGTTGGAGGTATGGTTAAGGCACTTAGTATATTACCTCCTTCATTAATCTGAGGATAGCAAGGGCAGTTCCACTGCAGAGGAAGTGGTAGGGAGGCTTTCAGTTGTCCCTGGAGGCTCTGTTCAGGGAGCTACTGAGTTGTTAGTGGCTCAGCAGTTTTGACAGGGGCTGGCTGGAGGCCCAGGGCGGTAGGACTTGCCTGGGAAGGAGACATGGCAATGGGCACCCATGTAACAGTCTGGCCATTTTTCTGTAGGGCTGCTGCAATATGCTTAGGGTCTGCTCTAGTCCCTAGTCACCTTGGATTTTCCAGGACCTGGAGGTGTCACTAATGAAGGCTATGAAACAGCAAAGATGGCAACTTGTTCCTCCCTCTGCAAGCTTTGTCCCAGGGAGGTACGGACCTCTTGCCGGCCCAGAGGTACCTGTCAGAAGTAGCTGGAGATCCTGGTTGAGAAGTCCCTCCCAGTGAGGGGGAACAAGGTTGGGACCACTTAAAAAAGCAGTCTGGCCACGTTTTGGTAGACTAGCTGTGCTGTGCTGGGGATTCACTTCAGCTTCTGGTTGCCTCAGACACTTCGAAGCCCAAAAGCTAGAATGGCTAAATCACCAAAACAGCAAAGATGGTGGCCCACCCCTCCCTCTGGGAGCATTATTCTAGGGGGAATTCAGATTGCCGTCAGCTGGAGAGCTTGGGCAGGGGTGGCTGGAGGCCCCAGTTGGGAGGTCCCACCCAGTGAGGAGGAACGGGACCAGACACGTGCCTAAAGCATCAGTCTGGCCACATTTTAGTAGCACTGTGCTGTGGGATTTCCTCCTCCCTGGGTTGGCTCAGACTCTCCAAAGCCTGAAGGCTGGAATGGCTAAGGCACCCAAACATCAAAGATAGCAGCTGTCCCTCCTGTTGGGAGCTCTTTCTTAGGGAGGTGCAACACCGCTATCAGCAGCTGGCTGGAATTCCAAGCCAGTGGGTCTTGTCTTGAGGGGTGCCCTGGAAGTGTGAGCTATTCCTGCTCAGACCCTGGGATTCATCCTCTTTCCTGGGGGCATGTACAGGAGTCTAATCTCCTACTTTGTCAGAGCTGTAGCTGTTTTTGCTGGAAAGCCCAAGTGTCTAAAGCTCCAGGGCTTCCACACATGACTGGGTGGCTGCTCTGCTGAGACTCCAAGTAGCTCTATCTGTCAGACTGAAGACCGAAGGCCCTGGTGGAGTGGTGCCCAAGGAGACCTGATCAGAGGACTGCAAAGACCTGAGAGAGAAGCATGGTTTCCTGGTTGCTTATTTACACACTGCTTCCCTGGGCAGGGGAAGGTCTCCCAGCCTTGTGCTGCCCCATGGTGCGCCATTGTCTGATCTTGCTTTCCTTCATTCTCAGTGGGTCAAGTTGTTTTCTCGAGTAATCCCAATACAAGTACCCGGATGTTTCAGTTGAAGGTGTTGCATTGACTCACGCTTTCTGTTCCTCTGAGTGAGAGTCACACACACTAGCTGCTTCCAGTCGGCCATCTTGGCCACTCCCCCTAAATTATTAACATGCATTCATTTGTTTGATTTTATACGGACTCTATTTGAAAATATATTTTACACAAAGAAACAGAATTCATAAATCTAAGTAGGTTATCTGAGGTTGTGCACGTCAGAAATGAAAGAACCGGTGTTCAAGCACTAGTGTTTCTTACTAGAGAATCTATGCTCTTAACCCTCTACAGATATGTATGGCCATCAAAATGTTAACTGTGATGATTTCCTATTGCTCATTCTTTTCGATGGCTTTTTACTTCCTCTTGTCTCAGTACTCTGTATTTTCAAATTTTGATTTAAGAAGCATGTGGCAATTGTTAAATATAAGCAAAATAAGAGACTAAAAACGTTATGTCTGAAAAACTGCAAAATGTTATGTCCAGCTAACTAAGAAGATCTGAACTAAGTATTTGATGTAAATGTAAAATTGTGGGGCAAGGTTATGTGGTGCTTGAGCAAAAGAGTGGTCCCCTTGGCCCAGATCCTTTGGCTCAGAACTTATCCTACTTTTTGCATAAGCCCAGATCTACTTCTGTCACACCTTTAGACCATATTGTTTTAGCACTGCATTCTACTTAGTTTATATCAATATTGCTTTATGTTGCTGTAATATATGTTCCCTGGTAGGAATCTTAAATTCAGTTGTGTTTGAACTTTACTGAATTTATTCCTTCATGAATTCATTAATTCATTCATTGACAGTTACTCAATTCAATTCATTAATCTAAAAACAATTATTTGGGTTTTAATCGTGTTCAGTGGTTATGCTAGGCAATGTGTATTTTTGTACACATAGTTAGTTGATTATACCCCTTCTCATTCCAATGAAAATTAGGGACGGCAATTAAAAAAAAAAAAAAAAAGAACTATGTGGCACTTGCTCTCAAGTAGATCACAGTATGGATATAAACTTAATAATTATCATATATAAATATTAAAAGGACCTTAAAGATGTACAAGTGAAATGTGTTGGGCATACAGCATACAGAATTAAAAAAAAAAAAAAAAAAAGAGCACATCTTACATCTTGGCTCTGAAAATCAGAGAAACACTGATGGAAGGGATATAACTTACCTGAGCCTTGATGTGTCATCATAATTTTTAGAGGCCGAAATGCCAGGAAAACATTTCAGGCATTCTTATGCAGTACTAAGGGGATTGATTCTTGAACTGCAAATCTTTCAGCTCTATGTTAATGTGATCCCTGAACCACAGCCACTGATTTGCATTCAAATTAGTCTGAGGTCCTTCTTTTTGTCTTGGTTTTGACATCGATCCAATTGAGGGGAGAGCAATGCTTTAATTCTGCCCTATTAGAAGGATTAACTAATAAAATGGGTTCATAAGTTTTATATTCTATAAAAGACATTATTTTGTTGTAAATGTTTATGGTTATTGTCTATTTTCAGCCCAGCTAATCTACTTAAGGACAAGAGTCACATATTTCAGCATAGCTGAAAATAGACTCCAAAGTAATCATAGCAAAATTGGATTTTAATATGACCCGCAGAGTGTGTGGTCTTGTTAAAATTTTATTACCATGTCTTAAGTATACAGGGTCCTTAATGTAGCTCTTAAAAATAAAATCAGTAGTAATTTTACAGAACTCCAATATTTACAAGCTAAGTAGTTCATCTCATTATTCAGAACAGAGTGGAATACATTTTCACGGAAGATTATAGCTCACTCAGCTTTGCTCCACTGCCTGACCTGTCACTTAGAAACCAACTGCCACTTTCAAGGCCTCAATGGAAAAGGATGTGAACAATAATCTTTCCACCAATAGATGGAGCCACATCAACACAATTTTTAAATAATCTGCTGAATTACTTAATCTCAAATCAGCACTCAGGTACATCTTTTTCTTGTTTTGTCTGTCCTTCCTTCCTTCCTTCCTCCCCCCTTTCTTCCTTCCTCCCTTCCTTCCTTCTTCCTTACTTCATTCCTTCTTTTTTAATTCCTTTTCTTCTTTCCTTTTCTCTTTTTCTTCTCTCTTCTCTCTTCTTTCTTTTTCTCAAGAAGACAATTTCTCTCTACTATTTTTTATTTCTTGTTTTCTTTCATTGTTTCCTTTCTCTTCTATTCATTCTTTTTCTTTTTTCCTTTCAAATAATTTAAAAATTATATAAATATATGTTCTTTTAATACCAAATTGTCAGAATCAGAATTTTATATTTTAAGGTGTTTTTGGTGATGTTCTGGTCTAGTCCCTTCTGCATGTGTTACTAGGACCAAAGTGTTCGGGATTTCAGAGTTCATCAAAAATCTTGCACTAGGTATATAGCCGGAACCTTGAAAACAATTATTTTTCTTTCTTTTTTACAAAATAAGTCTGCTGCTTTCTGCCCCATCAAGAGAGTGCTTTTCTCTCCCTAATAAGTATACTAAACATCATAGCACTATTCCTCAATGCTAATTATCTCACAAGCTGCTCACCTTTCCTCAAATAAAAAAATAATAATTTGAGGGTAGGGTGATAATGATTGTAATTCAATTATTTGCTCAACAAATACATTTTAAGCACATCCATGGTACCAGTGATTTATGCTGGGCATTTGTCTCTAACAGCTTTTTCTTCTATCAGCTATTAAAGTAGCAGCGTAAGAGCTGATACCACTGAGAAATGTGGTAGGAACCAATGGTAGCTACAGAAATCAGAAAAAATAAAAAGATCTGCGTACTTAGACTAAAAAGAGGGAGGGAATTCAAAAATGGCCTTTGTCATTTAAGCTGTCTAGACTTTAGGTCCCCAGTATCACTTAAGTCTTGGTCTTAATTACCTGAAATGTGTTACGTTAGTTTCCTAGAGAAATCAGAATCTTTAGATCTCTAAATACAAAAAAAGAAAAATTCCTGAATTGACATCCTGAGGATTCATATTGCAAAATGCAAAATAATTTGTGGCAAATTATTGGGGAAGTAGAGCACATTGTCTTTGTTCTTGAGGAGCATAAAACTAAAGTGAAGTTGGAACCAACACCATCGGAAAGACATAAGAACACAAAGATTGTCATGGAAACACAGCACACATCTTTATACATTGTGTACACATCCACACACATTGTGGTTGCCCTGAAATAGACTCAATTTTATACACAGAAGTTAAATACCTTTATGGAAGGTTAGTTATGGGAAGTGATAGGCACCGTTCAGGAAAAAAAGGGCTCAACTCAATGACAGCAAAGACTAATGAATTTGAATGGAAAAGTCCAGTGAGTTTGATGGGCAGGGTTCTGTGCAAAAGTAAAGAGCGATAGGTCAGCTATAGGGACAAATCAGCTGCTCATTTACAGTGAAGGTAAATAATGTTTCTAGTCAGTGTGTAGAATATGAGTTGGGATAACATGAGACAAAACGTTTTGAAAAAAGTAAATGAAGGTAAGAGGAGCTAATGTTTTATAATGACTTAAGTAGTAATCTGGAATCCTTCAAAAAAGTATTTTCCTTTTACGTTGTATTACAGAATTTGTAAAACCTACACAAAGGTAAAACAATATAATGAACCTCTCTGTGCCTATTACTTACCTTTTGATAAATTTCAATAGTTCACCAAATATTTGAATGGATATCATTGCCACTAAATATAGGAATTATTTAACCTTCTGCTGGTGATATATAATTGAACAGATTGTCAGACAGGAATCATTAGAAAGGTTCATTTTTAAGCCAGGATGGGTGTAAACTTTCCAGGTAAGTCAGATCATTTCTGTTTTCAAATTGTCTCCCCACAGATCAGAAACAGGAACATGGTGAGAGTCAGGTTTTTGATATGAACGTCTTGCCAAAGGAGCTGACAGGAAGCAGTAAAGCACCCACTGTACAGTTCCTCTCAGTGACACAGATAGAAATGTCATTTAATTATAACTAAAGAAACCATATGTTTCCAACAATAATGGCTGGCTTGTAAGCATGTTTCATATACTGAAAATGGAAATAGAACTCTACCAGAGGGTGTACTGGATATTTGACCCATGCTATTTATTTACATCTCACAAAACCCACTGAAAGAAACTATTATTTTCCCATATTATATGCAAGTTAACTGAGGAATACATCTGTAAATTCACTTATTCTTGCCACACAATCAGTAGTAGTAGATCTAGGGCTGCAACCAGTTCAGTCTGATTTCCAAGTGTGCTTGTTTCTTCACATAGCCAGGAAACTAGAGAGAAAAACCAGGTCTTACTGTACATCATGCTGCCTGTGGATCCAAAGTCGGAATGACTCCTAGGAGGATTAAATGGACCATGCCAAGCAGTTTAGAGTGTTCTGATATTCAGAAGATGAATATGCAGTGCAAATAGGAAATTATCTTCTTCATCAAGAAGGTGGACTGGGGCACAATTAGAAGTCTATGTCATTTTACTTCACCACTTAATGTGCTTCTTTATCTTTTACCTTTGGTTTGTATTTTCCATCAATTTTCTAATAAGATGTCAACTTGGTAGTGAAAATGAATTTGTCCACACGTCAGTCAACATAGAACAGGGCTCAGAAAAGTGGCCCTACATAGTGATGGAAGCAGATCCCAGACAGGTAGACCTAGTGAGCTAAACAGGTTCAACCAGGAGCAAGCTAAGGGATGGGGAGTGAGGACAGCTAAGCCTGTGGCTCCATTCTCAGCTGGACTTTTTCTTGGTGGGTCTTTCTTCACGCTCCCTATTATGAGGATGGCTTCCTCGTGGACTCCAAACAGCTTCAAACAGGAAACCTGGGTTCCTCAAAATGTGATTTGTTTACAAGTGGTGATATACACAATTTTACATGTACATGGATAAATTAAAAATAGTATGGATATTGTGTTGGAAAACATGTCTGAGCAAGATATTAATTGCCAAATAAGGATAAATTGGGAGACAAGGAAAGAAATGATGGGGATGTGAGTATAGAAAGATGGAGAATGAAACTAGAAAAGCTAATACCACAATGTGGCAGGCCATATGTAAGTGGCATTTCATAGAACTTCCTCAATATGTAAGTGAAATATTTGAGGTCTGGAGAAGGCAGTTACCCAGGATCGCACAGGAAGTTAGTCATAGAGCAATGACTAGAACTTGGGGCTTTTGCTTAATAATCTAGTGACTTTTAAAAAAATTCAATGTCTCCCTTTTCCTTACAAAAGAAATATTTTGTTACCTATAGGTAATGTTGTACACTTCAACATTATTCAAATCTTTATTTATATATTATTTGTTGTTTTCAATTTGATTCAGAAAAAAATTTCTCTGGAAGATGTTCAGGATTTTCATTTCATTTGAAAAAGTGCATGAATAGGTCCAAATGATTGCTATCAGTTTTAAAAAATAGTTAATGTAATTAAAGTAAAATATTTTTGAAAGGAAAATGGCGAGGTTTTGACAGAAAGACAATGCTATTTAACGATACAAGGAGAGCAAAATGTCCCTGGAAGTCAGTTTGAATCCTTGTCCTCTCCAATCCACAGAAAGACACTAAAGAACATACTTAGATTCTTGGGGGTCTTCGTTTCTATAACACCGGAGACAAGAATAACCTTCTTGTGAGATGTATATCAATATTACAGATAATAAAATTACCAGTACAGCTGCTGACACCTCTTAGTTATTCAACATGTGGCAGCTATTGTCATGTGTGTGTTGGGGGCTCATGGATAGTAAGAGAGAGGGGAGAAAAGCTATGGAATGATCTCAAGGCCAAGAACAGGAAGCACCTGATGTGGTACCAGCAGAGAGTGAATAAGTAGGAAGGTATGGGTGAGTTTGGGTTTTCAGAATCACTTCCAGAGGAGGTGGGATGTATTTGTGTTCTCCTTACATCCTGATTCTCATTCTGAAAAATGAATCATGTTTATTCTTTTGGTGTATTGACTTAACATTTCTGCAGAATACTGCGAGTTTAAAAGGAAATTTCTTAGGCCAAAACCTAAATCCTAGTATCTGATTTTCATGAAACTACAGTGTGGATAGCTTTTAATGAACATTTTTAGCACCTGGATTATATATTATTTCAGCATATCCTAGAACTTTTATGTTTTTCACATTTAGAAAATCACTTTTTAATAATATGATTTCCATACATCTATATTTCTTTGCATAGCAGAACATAGAAATGCAAATTGCTTTTCAGGGGAGTAAATACATTTATGACTGATGCTACAAGCAGACTCCTCTCATTTAATGTACATTCCTCTTAACTAAGTACAAATACCTTCTTTACACAGGCACAGCTCTTGGGAGTTTGCAGAATAATTTCACATATATTTCATTCACTTTTCACAAAAATACTGTGATTTAGGTACTAATATTCTCATTTTCTAGATGAGACAACAAAAGCTCAGAGTTTGAGTGGTTTGGGGTAACATGGCTAACAAGTAGTTGATCCAGGTAATCTGACTCCAAATTAAATATAATCTTTACTCTGTATCTTTTTTTTTTCATTTCGATCATTCAATGTAAAATGAAACTAAATCATGTTTGGTCTTGCCCATAAGAAATTCCCAATTTGATTGGTCATGGAACACACACACACACACACACACACACACACACACACACACACACAAGCATAATCAAGTGAAACATGAACAGGGAAATACATTGAGATCACTACGAGTGGAAGTGGTCAAGAACATATTGCAGCATATTGTAGAGTACGGAAGAAGAAAGGTAAGAGCATTTTTAGAGAGTAGAAAACCAGCCGCCCATTTTGGATGATTGTAATTATCAAGTTGTCCTCCGCCTCCAGGCTGTAACTCTCATCTGTAAACATTCCAAAAGGGATAGGACATTGAATTCTTGGCTGGAAATGAAACAAACAAATGAATCATCTAAAAATTCAGGGTTGGAGGAGGTTTTCATCTGATTAGAATGAGAGATATGTACGTTAATGGGCTCCCTGCTGACGGAGTACCCCACAGTAACTGAACCTGGGATATCTGCCACATTTTACATTCTTCTACTGGCAGCCGCACTCGTGACCAGTTTGAAAAACCAAACCATAATCTTCTTTGAGCCATTATGGAAAGCATGGTGGAGGAGGAGACAAAGACAAGGGCACTGAATTAGAATTTAGAACTGGATTTTGTCTTTGTGTTGTAGCAGCTGCATGAGTATAACTTTGAGCAACTGACTTCAATTCCCCACATTCCGGTTTCATCACCTGTAAAATGGGACTAATGATACCTGCCTAGCCTACCTTTCTTTTTTAAAGAATGAATGAAGACCCATATGTGAATATGCTCTGAAAATCATTGAATATATAAAACATTACACAGATGTGCAATATACCTGATATATTTTTCGTGATATATGATTTCCAAGGGATCCATCTTATAAAATCCTCTTCCTGTATAAAGAAAATGTGGCACATATATACCATAGAATACTGTGCAGCCATAAAAAAGGATGAGTTTATGTCCTTTGCAGGGACATGAATGAAGCTGAAAGCCATAATTCTCAGCAAACTAACACAGGAACTGCATGTCCTCACTTAGAAGTGGGAGTTGAACAGTGAGAACACATAGAAACGGAGGGGGGACCATCACACACTGGGGCCTGTCTGGGGTGGGGGGCTAGGGGATTGATAACATTAAGAGAAATACCTAATATAGATGACAGGTTGATGGGTGCAGCAAACCGCCATGGCACGGGTATACCTATGTAATGGATCTACATGTTCTGCATATGTATACCAGAACTTGAAGTATAATAATAAAAATAAGAAGCTCTATGACTGAATAAAAATTATTACAATTCAAAAAAATCCTTCTATTCTCTCTTGCAAATAAGTAAGCAACCCCTTTAAAAATATTTTTGCCTTAGCATAATTTCCAAATTTCTGATATATACAGAGATAACTGTGGAAGTATTATATGCAGAAACTTGTGAAAAAGAGTCATTTTCTTCAAGGCCCACTCTTCTTTGAAATTGTTGATTGTTGTTTTTAGTAGGGCTCACTATGTTAGGTGAGCATGAACATTCTTACCAGCTATATGGGTTAAGGTGGAGGGGTTAGGGTAGAAGTCAGTGAAGGAGGTAGAAAATGAAAACATAAAGGCTAAAGAATATTGTTCCCTGAAAACCTGTTAAAATAAGCAAATAATAACCAATTCTGTGTGACATTTTACTCTCTATCATCACCGCCGTGCTATTCAAAACATGCTTTGTGCATAAGCTACCATCGGGAGCTTGTAAGAAGTCCACATTCCCAGCCCCTGCTCCAGACCTACCAAGTTACAGTCAGTATTAAAAAAAAAAAAATTATGTAATTTGTATGCCTAGCCTATTCAAGTTTGAGATTCGCTGGCTTATGAGGTACATCCAGCTACATAATGCCATTTACTTCTTAAGCCTATTTTATTAAAAGCAGTATTGTTAATACCTTGCCCTCACAAGGCCGGTTGTGGTAGGTGGGGGATTTAAAAGCAGACTTTCTGCCAGGTGTGGTGGCTCACACCTATAATCCTAGCACTTTGGGAGTCCAAAGTGGGCAGATACTTGAGGTCAGAAGTTTGAGGCTAATCTGTCCAATATGGAGAAACCCCATCTCTACTGAAAATACAAAAATAAATTATTTGGCATGTGTCTATAATCCCAGCTACTCAGGAGGCTGAGGCACAAGAATTACTTGGACCTAAGAGGCAGAGTTTGCAGTGAGCCGAGTGAGATTGTACCACTGTACTCCAGCCTGGGTGATAGAGGGAGTCTCTGTCTCTAAAAAAAAACCCAAAAACCAAAACCAAAACAACAAACAAAACAAAACAAAGAAAAAAGTAGACTTTCTGATTCTAAAGCCTAGGCTTCCCCCACTAGAGATGTCTTCTGTTTCATACATCACTCTTGGATATTAGATATGAGGATTACCCTGAAACTAGATGTGACCTCCAATAATCCTTTCTGGCTTTACGATCCACTGGTTTATTTAATATACCCTACTCATATAATCCTATCTCATGATGCAGAAAAAAGCTACCGAAGCAGAGGAAGAACTGCTTCCTTTTCTGGGAAATTCAGACCCTTTGGGTTTGTGCCAAGATATCAGGAGAGGTTCCCATTTTATATCCTTCTTCTTTTGCTTGGATGATTGAGGACCTTAAATGATGTCAGACATTCTGAGGGCTTTCTGTGAATTCATTCTTGGCTGATCTCATCATCAGAATGCCACTATTATAGGGTACCACCCTTGGAATTGCTCAAACCCAACAGCTGACTAGGCTTCTTTAGGGTGCCTCAAGGCAGCCATTTGAAGGGCCGCTGAAGCAGAGTCTGTTTCTGTTCTTCGGTGCAGGCCTGATTCACTTGCTTACTACAAGTGCTTGAAATATACTGCTGGGTGTCCTTCAGGTTTCTCTTTCTTAACAGATTCCCAGCCTTATCACAGAAAATATG
This sequence comes from Sapajus apella, assembly GCF_009761245.1. Taxonomy (NCBI): domain Eukaryota; kingdom Metazoa; phylum Chordata; class Mammalia; order Primates; family Cebidae; genus Sapajus; species Sapajus apella. The sequence continues at coordinate 11,386,453 of NW_022436978.1, read as the reverse complement.
TTTGTGATAGCAGTAAACAGGAAGTGGTTGACAAAACTGTATCATTGGTGATTTCTTACAGCTGAGAACTATGGAATTAACTGCACCCCACTTTTTTTTTTTTTTTTTTTGAGATGGAGTCTTGCTCTGTTGCCCAGGCTATAGTGCAGTGGCACCATCTCAGCTCACTGCAACCTCTGCCTCCTGTGTTCAAGTGATTCTCCTGCCTCAGCCTCCTGAATAGCTGGGATTACAGGCCCCCACCACTGCGACCGGCTAATTTATGTATTTTTAGTAGAGACGGGGTCTCATCATCTTGGCCAGGCTGGTCTCAAACTACTGACCTTGTGATCCACCCACCTCAGCTTCCCAAAGTTCTGGGATTACAGGCGTGAGCCACTGCACCTGGCAGCCACACCCCACTTAATGTAAAATACATACTGTATATGGGCAAAAACAAAACAAAACAAAATACAACCCCAAAAATGAAAAATTCAAGAAATAATAAAAATATTATGATTATGCCCTGAAGCTTTCTGGCATGCCAGATGTGCCAACCTTAGTTTTATCTAGTGATGAGGCTCATATCACGTCCCTTAAATTCCCCTGAGTGAGCTCAGTTGGCTTTCCAGATGGAGACCAATGGCCCTAGAATATCTCACCTCCTTTCTGTCTATCCCAAGGATGCAGCACAGGAGGCTTTAAGGTAAAATACATATGGACATCCTCAATGAGCAGACAGACTCAGTCACTCATAAAATGAGAACAAGTCCCCAGATGTTTGTTTCTGTTTAGTGCATTATGGTGAGAAACATCATTTTATTCCCCACTAAGTCTTTCTAGCCATCCCTGGAGCCCCAACCACCTTATAAAAGGCATTTAACTGTTGCACTATTATTCTACCTGCAGATGCCCACAGATCTTTGCTTATGGGATTTTTTCAGGCTGAATGTTCTTCACATACTCTGCCTGCCTAAATTCCAGGAACCTTTAAATGCAATTCTTCTCTGAAGCCTTACTAAAATTAAATCTAACACCAGTTTATAGCTTACATGTTTTCTAGAGCACCTGGATGTTCTGCCTGTTTTAGAGTTTTTTGTGTGTCATTGTGAGCCTCTCTTACTGAGCACATATCAATATGTTTTATTAGTTTATGTTTTATTTGTTTGTATGATTTTATAAGCTCTTACAATACCAATATATTACGCATTCCAAAACAAATGGGTGCAAAAATAAATCGCCATTTGACTGGGGAATATTTCTCTTAAAGTTAAGGAAAAAGTGTCAGGCCTTGCTCCTCCAAAAGTGTCAGGCAGATCACCTGAGGTCAGGAGTTAGAGACCACTTCTCCAGTGTGGAGTAGACAAGCCATGGTTAAAACCCTCAAATTCTGTCGTTCTTTGAGGTTGCCCCTGTATCCAGGGGGTATAGCCAAACCAGTAGGACTTTTTCTCTGGCCTCCATGAAAAGAGTTCTTCACTTCAAAAGTAGTTCCACCCTTCCTCATTTCACAAAACCTAGTGTTTTGCTATAATGCTACAATACAACATAGACATGTGTAGTAGACTCCAAGAAGGTTTTTTTTTCTATCTTTAAGAAATTAGTATTTGTGACACAAGTGCTAAAAAATTATGAAAATTAAAGAATGGATAGTTGTATAAATCTCTTTTTATCCATCTCTGTATTTTAAGTTTTTCTTTATATTGCTACTCAGAAAAAAATATTTCAAATAATTCTAACAAAAACTAGTAATTATTTCATGACTGGAACTGTTACAAGGAAGGTTGCTTGAAAGGACAGGTCCTAATAAACATGTAAAGACTCCGTAAAGGATTCTGACAGAGCAGAAATAGCATATTTAAAAGGGAGGTAAAAGAGGGGAACATCACACACTGGGGCCTGTCAGGGAGTAGTGGGCTAGGGGAGGGATTACATTGGGAGAAATACCTAATGTAGACGGCGAGTTGATGGGTGCAGCAAACCACCATGGCACATATATACCTATGTAACAAACCTGCATGTTCTGCGCATGTATACCAGCTCTAAAAGTATAATTAAAAAATAAAAAAAAGAGAGGTAAAGAAAATTGGAAAGACGAGCCTGAAATGACAAAATATTGTAATGAGGCTAAAGGCAAGACTACTTTGAGGACTACAGAATCACACATAATACTTCACAAAATAAAAGGGTTTTTGCAATAGTCATATTCAAAGACACTCTAAAGACCTAACTACTTTGGGAGGCTGAGGCGGGTGGATCCTGAGGTCAGGAGTTCGAGAGCAGCCTGGCCAATATGGTGAAATCTCATCTCTACTAAAAGTGCAAAAAATTAGCTGGGTGTGGTGGCGTGCACTTGTGTAGTCCAGGCAGAGGTTGCAGTGAGCCGAGATCACACTACAGTACTCCAAGCCTAGGCAAGAGAGCAAGACTCTGTATCAAAAAACCAAAGCCCTAACTAAATTTGGGAGGCCAAGACAGGCAAATCTCTTGAGGTCAGGAGTTCGAGAGCAGCCTGGTCAACATGGTGAAACCCCAACTCTACTAAAAATCCAAAAAATTAGCTGAGCATGCTGGCACTTGCCAGTAATCCCAACTACTCAGGTGGCTGAGGCATGAGAATTGCTTGAACCTGGGAGGCGGAGGTTGCAGTGAGCCAAGATGGCACCATTGCACTCCAGCCCCAACTAATTCTAAGATGATGATGGTCTCTGCTTGAGGTGCACATTGCTAAGAGAAAATGGATATGTTCTCTTTGGTTTCCTTTTCAATAAATATTTTAAGACCAGCCAGATTTGTGAAAATCTAGACTTTGTATATTTGTCTCCAGAGGGATAGGACGAATAAATTTTTAGCAATTAAATACATGAGTAGAAACAAGAAAGATGCAAATTACAAATCGATATAAAGAACACTTTCTAGCTTTCTTTAGTACATTTTACACCCTTTTATGGCAGTTGACATTTTGGAAGTTATTGTCTACTCCATCTTTTTTGTTTGTTTTAATAGAATGTTACTCATTTTGTGTTTGTCATCTTTGCTCATGATTAGATTCAGGCTATAGGTTCTCAGCTAGAATGCAGCCTATGTGATACTGTGTTTTTCTTCACACATATGGCGGCACATTATATCCAACTTTCTGTCATAGGTGATGTTAAATTTGGTCTTATGGTAATGATGGTGTTGATTTCTCCACTGTATAATTACTGTTTATGTTTTCTCCCTTGTAACTAATCAGCAGTCAGTAGAGAGACACTGGAAGACTATGTAAATATCCTGTTTCTTGTCAAAATTTTCCCCTAGATTTAGCCCTCATTCAGAATTCTTGCCTGAGCTAATCTTTACCATGATGGCTGTAAAATCTTGTTTCATGTAATGCTCATTATACAGAATTTGGAATATATAGAAACTTAAAATGCATAAAGGAAGAAATCTAAAAGAAACTTCTCAACCTATTATATAAATAAATGTATGTGAAGCAATTTTCATGTATTTGTTTTCTTTCTTCTCATGAATGTGTACATAATCAGAATCATATATTTTGTGATTTGATTGTGCAACATTGACACTTACTATACACTTACCAGTTCACCTTTGTTATTCCATTGTAAGCAAGGGATCCATTTCTTGTTGATCAATTAATTAATCTATTTTAACATGGAGTCTTAAATATTAATTTTGATGATTTATAATTTATTATTGTTCTTACTTATTTTGGTGCTAAAAATTGTTTTACGTTTGACCATTGGGAGTTCCTTCAGTTTGGCTCCTGCGTACCTCTAACATGCAAGATCTTTCTTCATTTCTCCTTTCCTTTTTCTTCTCTCTCTTTTTGTCTCTTTTTCTTTGTTTCTTTCTCAGTTTCTCTCTCTTCTTCCTTTCTAGAACTTTAATAATTTTGACATAATAAGATGTTCCAGACTCATCTCTCACACTGATACTGTCCTAGCCCTGAAATCAGCCATGTGTCTTAGTAGCTCTGGTTTAATTTAGTGGGAAATTGTATTAGTAATCAATATCTGGGCACTAACTATGTTCATTGCTATGGAGTAGGATCCACTATGGCCAGTGCTGTATTATCAGGGATTAATATGGAGTGAAAACAAAAAGAAGATTCCGCACGGTCAGAGGCAGGATAACATCCCTTGATATAAGCTATTTGTTAGGAGACAGAATTTTCAGAGTGAAAATGAGTCTATTCTGGCAGACAAAACTTATAAAAATTGATGCGATAAGCCAAGTGTGTAACTATGTGTCTCAAAGTTTTAGCAATATTTCAAACTCCAGTCTAGGTGATCTATGTGCTATTGTAGAGAGAAATGTGAAAACATAATTGTAATTTTAGTAAGCAGAAACCTAAGTGATTACTTGTCATGTTTAGAGAAACTCTGTGAATTGAAGAGTGTGGCAGTATTACCTAGATAAGCGGTCTCCAACTTCTTTGATTGTATATCCTAGAAGTCAAACTTTTAAATATGCTTCTGAGGTACAATACTAAGATTCATCAAAAGAGGTCACAATCACTACTATTAAATAGAATGAAGCTTTGTAAAGTAACAGGTCAAGAATTAATTGCCTTTAACATACATGTATTTCCCAGTCACTGAAAGATAAGGTATACAGAATATTTTCATTTTATATTTGCTTAGCATTTAAATTTCCTCTGTTAAATAAAATGTATAGGGGGCCATTGATTTGAACTGAGCTGCTGTACCAGGCCAACAGACCCAAGTGGGGTCACTCATGCTGAAGTTTCACATCACCAAACTGAAACTAAGTTGTCTGTTAGACCTTCTAAGAAATCAGGAGAAAAAGAGGGAGATAATAGCCACATCCCCAAACAGGCCAGTTTTAGCCAGCATTATTTTTAAAAAGTCTGCTTTGTTTATCTTTTACAAAAAAAATAACTTTAAAATGACCAACTCACCTTTCGTATTCTGTTTTTGCTTTTCCCAGCACTTTTCTGGCTTTAAAAGCAACTTCCTCTGCTCAGCTCATCAGAACACTCATTCTATTTTATGGAATGAAGTGTTACTTGATCTTACATTTGCAAATAAAGCCAATTAAGATCTTTAAACTAAATTTGTTGTAACTTTGTCTTTGCACACTTTTTAAACATGATGATTCCATACTATCACCAGCTAGTATCTCAAGACACATTGTACACTTTGGGCAATACCTACTACTAAAAATAGAGAAAGTTAAGTTTATATATCAAGTTATCTACTATGATCCTATTTTTTGGCTTGTCAGTTATAATTAGATGATGTAAGAGAAAATAAATAATTTTCTCTCTGCTCTTTACAGTACTTAGTTGGAATGAACCCTTGTAACAAAAGAGAGATTAACAAGAAAAAACGTACAGAAGTTTAGTAACATCTATATCTCATGTGTACTTAGGAGCTCCCAGAGAAATGAGTAAATCTCAAAGAAATGCCTTTGAGTTCAGGCTTAGATATTATCACCAGGTGAAACAAAGGAAGAATGGTGTGGCAGAAAGCCAGTTATGAGGAAGCATCAAGGAAAGGTAAGGTAAACAGAAAAAGAATTTTTAGGTTAGTAGGTAGAATTAGATGGATTTAAATCTAAAGGTATATTTAAGTTGGTGCCACCTCTATTGATACAAGAGTATCTAGTGAGTTAGAGTCATCTTTCTCTTTCTGATAGAGAGGGAAACACCTTTACAAATGGAGATTTCTTCATAGATTTAATTTTTTGTTATATCTACTCATGTTTTCAGAAGAAAAACATGAGTGTCTGCAATCTCTCAAAATAATCTTTATGTCAAACAGGCATATTTTGAAGTAGGATATTATAGTTTCCTATTATCATATTTTAAGGGAGCATATATTTGATCTTCCATAATCATAAATGTTTCCCTATCATAAGGTGCCTGATGAAGATCTACTTTTGTTAGAAGTGTTTATGCTACTGTTGTCACCTGTGTTTTTTGTTTTGTTTTTTAATCAAATTTAAGATGGCATTGATAAAAAAAATTATTCTTTTATGTACACTAAAAAATAAAAGTGTTTCTAATTAAATATAAGATGACACTATAAGAAGAATTCTGATTTTAGAGATATTGAAATATGAAAAAAATCTTAGAGTTGTTAAATTATAATATAACTATTAATTTTTTTGCAAGAACCTTAACCCCGTTAAGGAGATACATGGATTACCTTATTCAAGTAAATAATGTAAAAGTTACAATAATTTAGTTTAAAGATTCAAGTGAATAATGTAATCCATGTATCTCCTTAACTGGGTTTATTTGGACACATATTAAAAATGAATGAATTGGGGATCGGGGGAAGATGGCAGACTAGGAACAGCTCAGGATTGCAGCTCCCAGTGAAAGTGCAGAGGGCGAGTGGATGCCGCATTTCCAGATGGATTTTTATTGCCCACAGACCAGGAGATTCCCAGGCAGAGGAGCTCCATGGGTTGCCAGCACTGCTGTTTTGGCCCACGCAGCTGATTTGCCCATGCCCTGGTGCAGCGGTTATCCATACAAAAGACACTGGTCCGGGTGCCCTCTTAGCTTGCGATTGGAGCCCTGAGACGGCAGAGTTGTCAATTCATCTTAAATAGCGAGCCAGGCCAGGAGATTCCCAGGCAAAAAAACTGCCAGGAATCTCAGCGCAGCTCTTTCAGCCGGCTCAGTTAGTTGCGGCATGGGAGATCCGGGCGCCTTTTCAACAGGTGACTGGATCACTGGGAGAGAGTCGACCGTTCAACAACAAAAACAAAAAGACTCTGAGTCAGGGAGCCAGGTGATCAGGCACGGCTGGTCCCACCCCCCAAAAAAAACAAACAAACAAAAAAAAACAAACCAGTAATTGAAAACGCTCTCGGCTGAGATTTTCACAGCAATCACAGGTGAAAATGGGACAGTCCGGCTCTGTGGGGGAGGGACGTCTGCCATTACTGAGACACTCCACCACTACGGAGGCAGTCTGACCATGGCTGAGGCAGCCCACCATTGCTGAGGCAACCTGCCACTACAGAGAGAGTCTGCCATAACAGAGGCGGGCCACCATTGCCAAGGCAGGTCTAACTACACCCATATAAACAGGACTGCAGGGAAGATCAGCAAAGCCTCTGCAGGCAGACAGTGACTAGGCTGCCTCCTCGCTGGGCAGGGCAGCCCTGAAAGAAAAAAAGGCAGCAGCACAACGGAAACTCACAAATAAAGCCCTAACTCCCTGGGACAGAGCACCTGAGGAAAAAAAAAAAAAGGAATTTATGAGTTCTGCTGCAGCAGACCTATACATACCTGCCCAGCAACTCTGAATGAACAATGAACAATGGAGCTCACAGCTCATGACTTGAGCTCCAATAAAGGACAGACTGTCTCCTCAAACAGCACCCTGACCCCCCTATATCCAGAGTCACCTCATAAAGGAGAGAACAGACTGACATTTGTCGGGCATCCTTCTGGGACAAAGATAACAGGAGAGGAAACTGGTAGCAACCGTTACTGTTCTGCAGCTGCTGCAGGTGATCCCCTGGCAAACAGGGACTGGAGTGGACTTCAGCAGTCCTACAGCAGAGGGGCCAGACTGTTAGAAGGAAAACTAAGAAAAAGAAGTAACTTCAGCATCCACAAACTGGAAGTCCACTCGGAGACACAATCTGAAAGTCAGTAACTACAAAGACAACAGGTGGATAAACCCACAAAGATGGGAAGAAACCAGCGCAAAAAGGATGGAAACACCTGAAACCAGAACACCTCTCCTCCTAAAAGGGATCACAACTCCTCACCAGCAAGGGAACAGGCTGGATGGAGAAAGAGTGTGATGAAATGACAGAATCAGACTTCAGAAGGTGGGTAATAAGAAACTACAGTGAGCTAAAAGAACATGTTCTAACTCAATGCAAACAAACTAAGAACCTTGAAAAAAGATTTGACAAAATGCTAATGAGAATGGACAACATAGAGAGGAATGTAAGTGAATTGATGGAGCTGAAAAACACAACACGAGAACTTCGTGAAGCATGCACAAGTTTCAACAGCTGAATTGACCAAGCAGAAGAAAGGATATCAGAGGTCGGAGATCAACTCAATGAAATAAAACGAGAACACAAGAATAGAGAAAAAAGGGTAAAAAGGAATGAACAAAGTCTCCAAGAAATGTGGGACTATGTGAAAAAACCTAATCTACATCTGATAGGTGTACCTGAATGTTACGAAGAGAATGAATCCAAGCTGGAAAATACTCTTAGGATATTATCCAGGAAAACTTCCCCAACTTAGCAAGGCAGGCCAATATTCAAGTCTAGGAAATACAGAGAACACCACAAAGATATTCCTCAAGAAGAGCAACCCCAAGGCACATAATCGTCAGATTCACCAGGGTTGAAATGAAGGAGAAAATGCTAAGGGCAGCCAGAGAGAAAGATCGGGTTACCTACAAAGGGAAGCCCATCAGACTCACAACAGATCTCTCAGCAGAAACCCTACAAGCCAGAAGAGAGTGGGGGCCAATATTCAACATCCTTAAAGAAAAGAACTTTCAACCCAGAATCTCATATCCAGCCAAACTAAGATTCATAAGTGAAGGAAAAATAAAATCCTTTGCGAACAAGCAAGTACTCAAAGATTTCATCACCACCAGACCTGCTTTACAAGAGCTCCTGAAAGAGGCTTTACACATATAAAGGAACAACCAGTACCAGCCACTCCAAAAACATACCAAATGGTAAAGAGCATCAACACAATCAAGAATCTGCATCAACTGAAGAACAAAACAGCCAGCTAGCATCAAAGAGGCAGTATCAAATTCACACATAACAATATTATCCCTAAATGTAAATGTACTAAATGCCCCAATCAAAAGACACAGACTGACAAATTGGATAAAAAACCAAAACCCATCAGTGTGCTGTATCCAGGAAACCCATCTCACATGCAAGGATACACAAAGGCTCAAAATAAAGGGATGGAGGAAGATTTACCAAGCAAATGGAGAGCAAAAAAAAGCAGGAGTTGCAATTCTCATCTCTGATAAAATAGACTTTAAAGCAACAAAGATCAAAAGAGACAAAGGACATTACATAATGGTAAAAGGATCAATGCAACAAGAAGAGCTAACGATCCTAAATATATACGCACCCAATACAGGAGCACCCAGATACATAAGGCAAGTTCTTAATGACTTACAAAGAGACTTAGACTCTCACACAATAATAGTGGGAGACTTTAAAACCCCATTGTCAATATTAGACAGATCAACCAGACAGAAAATTAACAAGGATATCCAGGACCTGAACTCAGACCTGGAACAAGCAAGCCTAATAGACATTTACAGAACTCTCCACCCCAAATCCACAGAATATACATTCTTCTCAGCACCACAGACTCTAAAATTGACCACATAATTGGAAATAAATCACTCCTCAGCAAATGCAAAAGAACGGAAATCATAACAAGCAGTCTCTCAGACCACAGTGCAATTGAGTTAGAACTCAGAATGCAGAAACTAACTCAGAACAGCACAGCTTCATGGAAACTGAACAACTGGCTCTTGAATGTTGACTGGATAAACAATGAAATGAAGGCAGAAAAAAAGATGTTCTTCGAAACCAACGAGAATGAAGAAACAATGTACCAGAATCTCTGGGACACATTTAAAGCAGTCTCTAGCAGAAAATATATAGCAATAAGTGCCCACAGGAGAAGCAAGGAGAGATCTAAAATTGAAACCCTGGCATCAAAATTGAAAGAGCTAGAGGAGAAAGATAAAAAAAAACTCAAAACCTAGCAGAAGACAAGAAATAACTAAGGTCAGAGCAGAACTGAAGGAGATAGAGAAGTTGAAACCCTGAATAGACCAATAACAAAGTCTGAAGTCGAGGCAGCAATTAAGAGCTTACCACCCAAAAAAAGCCCAGGTCCAGATGGGTTCACAGCTGAATTCTACCAGACATACAAAGAGGAGCTGGTACCATTCCTTCTGAAGCTATTCAAAAAAATCCAAAAAGAGGGAGTCCTTCCCAAATCATTTTATGAGACAAACATCATCCTGATACCCGGTAGAGACTCAACAAGAAAAGAAAACTTCAGGCCAATATCCATGATGAACATAGATGCAAAAATCTTCAATAAAATACTGGCAAGCTGATTGCAACAGCACATCAAAAAGCTTATCCACCATGATCAAGTAGGTTTCATCCTAGGGATGAAAGTCTGGTTCAACATACGCAAGGCTATAAACGTAATTCACCAAATAAACAGAACCAAAGGCAAAAACCACATGATTATCTCAATTGATGCAGAGAAGGCCTTTGACAAAATTCAACAGCCCTTTATGCTACAAACCCTCAATAAACTAGGTATTGATGGAACGTATCTCAAAATAATAAAAGCTATTTACGAGAAACCAACAGCCAATATCATACTGAATGGGCAAAAACTGGAAGCATTCCCTTTGAAATCTGGCACTAGACAAGGATGCCCTCTCTCACCACTCCTATTCAATATAGTACTGGAAGTTCTAGCCAGAACAATCAGGCAAGAAAAAGAAATAAAGTGTATTCAAATAGGAAAGGAGGAAGTCAAATTGTCTCTATTTGCAGACGACATGATTGTATATCTAGAAGACCCCATCGTCTCAGCCCCAAATTTCCTGAAACTGATAAACAACTTCAGCAAAGGCCCAGGATACAAAATCAATGTGCAAAAATCACAAGCATTCCTATACACCAATAACAGACTTAGAGAGAGCCAAATCAAGAATGAACTTCCATTCACAATTGCTGCAAAGAGAATAAAATACCTAGGAATACAACTAACAAGGAACGTAAAGGACCTCTTCAAGGAGAACTACAAGCCACTGCTCAACGAAATAAGAGAGGACACAAACAGATGGAGAAACATTCCATGTTCATGGTTAGGAAGAATCAATGTCGTGAAAATGGCCATACTGCCCAAAGTAATTTACAGATTCAATGCTATCACCATCAAGCTACCAATGACCTTCTTCACAGAACTGGAAAAAAACCACCTTAAACTTCATATGGAACCAAAAGAGAGCCCGCATAGCCAAGTCGATTCTAAGCAAAAGAACAAAGCAGGAGGCATCACACTACCGGACTTCAAACTATACTACAAGGCTACAGTAATCAAAACAGCATGGTACTGGTACCAAAACAGGGATATAGACCAATGGAACAGAACAGAGGTCTCGGAGGCAACGCAACATATCTACAACCATCTGATCTTTGACAAACCAGACAAAAACAAGCAATGGGGAAAGGATTCCCTGTTTAATAAATGGTGTTGGGAAAACTGGCTAGCCATGCGCAGAAAGCAGAAACTGGACCCCTTCCTGACACCTTACACTAAAATTAACTCCAGATGGATTAAAGACTTAAACATAAGACCTAACACTGTAAAAAACCTAGAAGAAAATCTAGGCAAAACCATTCAGGACATAGGTGCAGGCAAAGACTTCATGACCAAAATACCAAAAGCATTGACAACAAAAGCCAAAATAGACAAATGGGACCTAATCAAACTCCACAGCTTCTGCACAGCAAAAGAAACAGTCATTAGAGTGAATTGGCAACCAACAGAATGGGAAAAAAGTTTTGCAATCTACCCATCTGACAAAGGGCTGATATCCTTAATTTACAAAGAACTAAAACAGATCTACAAGAAAAAATCAAACAAGCCCATTCAAAAGTGGGCGAAGGATATGAACAGATACTTTACAAAAGAAGACATACATGAGGCCAACAAACATATGAAAAAATGCTCATCATCACTGGTCATCAGAGAAATGCAAATCAAAACAACATTGAGATACCATCTCACGCCAGTTAGAATGGCGATCATTAAAAAATTTGGAGACAACAGATGCTGGAGAGGATGTGGAGAAATAGGAACACTTTTACACTGTTGGTGGGAGTGTAAATTAGTTCAACCATTGTGGAAGACAGTGTGGCAATTCCTTAAGAACCTAGAAATAGAAATTCCATTTGACCCAGCAATCCCATTATTGGGTATATATCCAAAGGATTATAAAGCATTCTACTATAAGGACACGTGCACATGAATGTTCATTGCAGCACTGTTTACAATAGCAAAGACCTGAAACCAACGCAAATGCCCATCGATGATAGACTGGACGGGGAAAATGTGGCACATATACACCATGGAATATTATGCAGCCATCAAAAATGATGAGTTTGTGTCCTTTGTAGGGACATGGATGAACCTGGAAACCATCATTCTCAACAAACTGACACAAGAGCAGAAAATCAAACACCGCATGTTCTCATTCATAGGCGGGTGTTGAACAATGAGAACACATGGACACAGGGAGGGGAGCATTACATACTGGGGTCTGTTGAGGGGAAATGGCGGAGGGATGGGGGGTGGGGAGGTTGGGAGAGATAGCATGGGGAGAAATGCCAGATATAGGTGAAGGGGAGGAAGACAGCAAATCACACTGCGATGTGGGTACCTATGTAACAATCTTGCATGTTCTTCACATGTACCCCAAAACCTAAAATGCAATAAAAAAATATGAATGAGGGTATTATTGTTCCTCTGCAGGTTGTAGAATTTTCATTGTTTTTCCCCCTCAAGACATCTTCAATAACTCATGGAAAACATGAAGTATGGATCTAACATACAGGCCTACTGAAGATACCTGTGTTCATTTGTTCTTATGTCACTATAAAGAGATACCACAGACTTTCCAGGAAAGTGGCAGGTAGGAGACAGGACTAATGTGCAGCTCCCAGTTGGATGGAAAGAACAGCATATGGAGATTCACATTGTGAACTTTTGCTCCAACCACCACCACAGGAACATACTAGGAAAACCTAAGGAATTCACAGAGTCTTTGAAAGAACACATATCCCCACCAGGACACCTGAAAATCCAGATCACAGGAGAGGATTTAACCTTGCCTAGAGCTGAAACGAATTTAGGGAGCCAACTGAAATATGAAAGCAGGAGAAGGATTGGGAAGAACCCTATAGGCACTCGTGGTCCTCAGCTTGAGCCCTGGAAAGCCATTCCTGGCCTTATCTCACAGGGATCCTTGAAGAATGGAAGTCAACCAGTGAAAATGGGGAGAGGCCACAGGGTGAAAGAAGCTCCTATCTGAACTTTGTAATAATTTGAATGAACACAAGTTTTCCTGAGCAGAATCGGGGCTGGGCAGGGTGGGCAATGGAAGGCAGATATAAGTATAGAAACTACAGCTGATGATGATGTAGGCAGGTGGGGAGGCATGAGACCTGAGAGCCCTGCTTGCTTTCTCAGCAGGAAGGCTTGTGGCCTGGGACAAGATCTCAGCCCTGCTTACCCACTAGCTGGATATAAACTCAGTACTGTTGTGGGGGCACGGCAGGAGTGAGACTGGCCTTACTGGCTGCATGGAAGCTGGGTGAGACCTGTCACTGCTGGCTTTCCCCCACTTCTCTGGAGACCTCTATGACACCACAGAAGCAGCCATAATCCCCCTGGGAACATAACTCCATTGGTCTGAGGGGCATTCCCTCATCCTCCACAGTGGCTGCAGCATGCTCCACTTAAAGAGAATCTGAGCTCAGACCCACCCACCCACACCCACCTGATGGTTTTTCTCTACCTGCCATGGTAGTTGAAGACAGAAGACATAAACTTTTGGGACCTCTATAACCCTGCCCATTGTATGAAAAATCTGAGTACTTATCCTGGTCAATGCAGAGCAAGATTATATCCCCTTTCTACTACCACCGTAGCTGGTGCTCTCTTGTAAGTGCCACTTCCTGGCTGGAAGCCAACCAACTGAAACCATTACAGCAACTCATAAAAGAACAACCTTGCTCCAAATGAGAAAACAAAAGCTAACTCCACTGCCTGCAATACTCTGGCTTACCAGAGGACCTGAGTTGGTCCACATGACAATTTCACTGCTAGCATAATTAGTATTCAAGAAAACCAGTGCACGAAACTACTACAAAGGACTCCCACTGAATCCCCTTCACTCCCCTGCCATGGTGCTAGTATCCATGGCTGTCAGACCAGAAAATGAATCACATCACAGGACTCTTTGCATATATTCCCCAGTACCAGCCCAGAGCTCGGCAGCCCTGCTGGGTGGCTAGACCGAGAAGGGCAATAAAGTCACTGCAGTCTGGCTTTAAGGAAACCTCATTCCTGGAGGAAGTTTGAGAGCACCACATCAAAGGATAACCCTGTGGGACAAAAGAATTGGAATGGCAGCCCTTGAGCTCCAGATCTTTCCATTGAAACAGAGAAGAAGAAGAAGAAACCAGAAAAGTAATTCTGGTAACATGACAAAACAAGGTTCTATAACAAGTCCAAAAGATTACACTATCTCTCAAGCAATGGATCCAAACCAAGAATAAATATCTGAATTGCCAGATAAAGAATTCGAAGGTTGATTATTAAGCTGCTCTCAAGGAGGCAGCAGAGAAAGGTGAAAACCAACTGAAAACAAAAATAAAAACATAATATGGATGAAAAATTCTCCAGAGGAATAGGTGTCTTAAAGAAAAGACAGTCGCAACTTCTGGAAGTGAAAGACACACTTCTAGAAATGCAAAATACACTGGAAAGTTTCAACAGCGGAATTGAACAAGTGGAAGAAAGAACTTCAGAGCTCAAAGGCAAGTCTTTTGAGTTAATTCAGCAAAATCAAAAAATATATACAATTAAAAAATGAATAAAGCCTCCAAGAAATTTGAGATTATGGTAAATGAACAAACATTAAAAAAAATAGGTGTTCCTAAAGAAGAAGAGAAATCTAAAAGTTGGAAAACCTATTTGAGGAAATAATTGAGGAAAAGTTCCCTGATCTTGCTGGATAGCTAGACATCCAAATACAAAAAGCTCAAAGAACACCCAAGAAATACATAACAAAAATATAATCACCTAGGCATATAGTCAGCAGGTTATCTAAAGTCAAGATGAAGAAAAGAATCTTAAAAGCTGTGAGTCAAAAGCATTAGGTAAACTGTCAAGGAAAACCTATCAGATTAACAGCAAATTTCTCAGTGGAAACCTGCAAGCCAAAAAGGATTGGGATTCTATCTCTAGCCTCCTTTAACAAAATAAATATCAGCCCAAATTTTCTATGCAGAAAACTAGGCTTCATAAATAAATGAGTGAAAATGTATTTTTCTGACAAACAAATACGGAGAGAATGAAGCACTGCCAAGCCAGCACTACAAGAAATATTAAAAGTAGTTCTAAATCTTAAAACAAAACTAAAAAACTTCAAAATACACTAAAGTATAATCCCTTAAAATATAAATCTTACAGGGCCTATAAAACAATAATACAATAAAACACACACACACACACACACACACACACACACACACACACACACACACAAAGTTATTTGGGCAACAACTATCATGGTGAATAGAATAGTACCTCACATCTTGATAGTAATGTTGAATGTAAATGGCCTAAATGCTCCATTTAAAAGGCAGAGAATGGCAGAATGGATAAAAATCCACCAACCAAGTATCCGTTGTCTTTAAGAGACTCACCTAAAACATAAATACTAACATAAACTTAAAGTAAAGGGGTGGAAAAATATATTCCATGCAAATGGACACCAAAAGTGAGCAAGAGTAGCTATTCTTACATCAGATAAAACAGACTTTAAAGCAACAAGAGTTGACAAGACAAAGAGGGACACTCTATAATGATAAAAGGTCTGGTCCAACAGGAAAATATCACTATTCTAAACATATATGCATCTAAAATACTGGAGCTCCCAAATTTATAAACTAAAACCTCAGGAAGATTTTACTTATGGTGGAAGGTGAAGCGGGAACAGGCACATGGTATGACAAGAGAGAGGGCAAGAGAGAGAGAAGGAAGAGGTCCCAACCCGTTTTAAACAACTAGATATCATGTGAACTAACTAAGAAAGGACTCACTTTTTACCCCAAGGGGTGCTGCTAAATCAGTCATGAGGGATCCACCCCCGTTATCCAATCACCTCCCACAAGGTCCCACCTCCAACATTGGGAATCACATTTTAACATGAGATTTAGAAGGGACAAATATGCAACCCATATCAACACCAATGTCAATATGTGTTTTAAATATGAGTCCAAATTAATTTCTCATTTAAAAAAATTATTATCTAATTTTGATTGTTAGTAAAATTATGTATGAACCTGTTGCAAGAGTCCTATAATGAAAAGAGTCCTGTTATGAAAAATGTGGCCTCTGAATTCCTTCCTATTTTATGCTCCTGAAAGGGGTCAATCAGAATTTTTTAGCTGATTTCATTATTTTTCCTCCCAGTCTCTCTACCAGACACTTATATTGCCTCTGTAATATGACAGATGAAAATAGATGTCCCTTAATAAACTAAGATGAACACTAAGGTTAAGGAAACAAAAGTTACCTATGAGTTGAGGGTTCAAGGCTTGGCTGGCCAGGAAGCTTTCTAAATTTGTATGCCTGCAAGAAAAAAATACACTTTTGCTAAACTCCCTAACAATAGTAGCTTTCAAAATTGCTAATTTTGATTTATTTAATGCTACCCAGAATACTAAAACTCTCTACAGAGGACTGGCTTTGCTATCACTCTTTTCTGAGAACTAACTTCAGGCCATAACTCAGTATTGACCAGCTTAGAGAGAGTGTGCAGAAATTGTCCTTGTGTTTTATAATTCACCTTTCTTACATAAAAATCTAATTTTACTTTATTTTAATGCCAAATCTTCACCTCAAAGTAAACACGGAATGTAGGTTTTGCCTATTGCACATATGCTTGTCTTTTCTCTTAAACATGCATGGTTTTCCCCCAAACCTGATGAATAAAAAATGATTCTTATTGTGTGATGCAGATACTGTAAGGTGTAAAACTCAACTTGTCCTTTCTCTCTTCAAAAGAGCACCTTTAGTCTATATACCAGAGACTGTCTCTTTAAGGTTTGCCGACTGATATTACCAATAAAATTCTTCTTTCTGTTATTTAGCCATCCTGATCTTTTGGAAAGCACTATTGTATTAGTCTGTTTTCACACTGATAAAGACATACCAGAGACTAAGAAATTTACTGAAGAAAGAGGTTTATTGGACTTACAGCTCCACATGGCTGGGGGAGGCCTCAAAATCATGGCAGAAGGCAAGGAGGAACACATCACATCTTACATGGATGACAGCAGGCAAAGAGAGCTTGTGCAGGGAAACTCCCATTTCAAAAACCATCAGATGTCATGAGACCCATTCACCATCACAAGAATAGCATGGGAAACACCCACCCACATAATATGATCATCTTCCACCAGGTCCATCCCACACACTTTGGAATTATGGGAGCTACAAGATGAAATTTGGGTGGGGACACAGAGCCAAACTATATCATTCTGCCCCTGACCCCTTCCAAATCTCATATCTTCATGCTTCAAAAGCAATTATGCCTTCCCAACAGTCTCCTGAAGTCTGAACTCATTTCAGAATTCACTCAAAAGTCCACAGTCCAAAGTCTTGTCTACCTTCTGCCCATAAGCCTGTAAAATAAGAGTTAGTTACTTCCTAGATACAATGGGAATACAGGCATTGGTTAAATACAGCCCTTCCAAATGAGAGACATTGGCCAAAACAAAGGCTTCATGCAAGACCAAAATCTAGCAGGGCAGTCAAATCTTAAAGCTCCAAAATGTTCTCCTTTAACTCCAGGTCTCACATCCAGGTCACACTGATGCAAGAGGTGGGTTCCCATAGTCTTGTGGCTTTGCAGGGTACAGCCTCCCTCTCAGCTGTTTCCATGAGTTGGCATTGAGGATCTGTGGCTTTTCCAGGCATATGATGAAGCTGTCAGTGAGTCTATCATTCTGGGCTCTGGAAGATGGTGGCTCTCTCTTCACAGCTCCACTAGGCAGTGCCCCAGTAGGGACTCTGTGTGGGCTCTCCAACCCCATATTTTTCTTCTACACTGCCCTAGCAGAGGTACTTCATGAGAGCCCCACCTCTGCAGCAAATTTCTGCCTGGACATCCAGGTGTTTCCATGCATTCTTTGAAATCCAGGCAGAGGTTCTCAAACTTCAATTCTTGACTTCTGTGCACTCATAGTCTCAATATCCCATGGAAGCTGCCAAGGCTTGAGACATCCACCCTCTGAACTCATGGCCTCAGCTCTACATTGGTCCCTTTCAGCCATGGCTGGAGTGGCTGGGATGCAGGGCACCAAGTATCTAGGCTGCACACAGCACAGGGAACCTGGCCCAGCTCATCAAACCACTTTTTCCTCCTAAGCATATAGGCCTGTGATGGAAGGGGCTGCCACAAAGGTCTCTGACATACCCTGGAGACATTTTCCCCATTGTCTTTGTGATTAACATTTGGCTCCTCATTACTCATTACCGCAAGTTTCTGCAGCTAGCTTGAATTTCTTCTCAGAAAATAGGATTTTTTTTTTCTATTGCATTGTCAGGCTGAACATTTTTCAAACTTTTATGCTTTGTTTCCCTTTTGAAACTAAATGCTTTCAACAGCACCCAAGTCACCTCTTGAATGCTTTGCTGCTTAGAAATATTTTCTACCAGATACTCTAATCATCTCTCTCAAGTTCAAGTTCCACAAATCTCTAGGGCAGGGGAAAAAAATTCCAAATTCTCTTTGCTAAAACATAACAAGAGTCACCTATGCTCCAGTTCCCAACAAGTTCCTCATTTCCATTTGAGACCAACTCAGCCTGGATTTTATTGTTCATATCATTATTGACATTTTGGTCAAAGCCATTTAACAAGTATCTAGGGAGTTCCAAAGTTTTCCACATTTTCCTGCCTTCTGAACCCTGCAAACTGCTCCACCCTACACCTGTTATCCAGTTCCAAAGTCACTTCCACATTTTCCAGTATCTTTTCAGAAGCACCCCACTCTACTGGTACCAATTTACTGTATAGTTTGTTTTCCATTGCTGATAAAGACATACCTGAGACTGGGCAATTTACAAAAGAAAGAGGTTTAATGAATTTACAGTTCTACATGTCTGAGGAGGCCTCACAATCATGGTGGAAGGCAAGGAGGAGCAAGTCACATCTTAAGTAATTGGCAGCAGGCAAAGTGGGATTGTGCAGGGAATCTCCCATTTTTAAAACCATCAGATCTTATGAGACCCATTTATTATCATGGCAATGGCATGGGAAAGACATGCCCCCATAATTCAGTCATCTCTCACCAGGTCCCTCTCACAACATGTGACAATTATGGGAGCAACAAGATCAGATTTGGATGGGGACACAGAGTCAAACCGTATCAACTACTTAAAGATTTTTAAAATTTCCTTTGGGGTATTAATTACTTCCTGATGATTAGGGAAGATGAGGACTCTCCTAATACTTGGCTGACCTTTACTCCTGCTCCATGTCACCCCTTTACAGCATATGATCTCTCCATCTGCCCAGTACAGGTGTATCACAAGGGTGTTGAGATCTATGTTCAGTTCTTACACAGTTATAACTGTGTACCTTTTGTACAGATTATGATTAGTTTTTCCTTTCCTATACAACTTGTTACTTTTTCTAGAATTAATAATTGACTTTTTCTCTTAGAAGAATTAATACTTACCTTTCTGTCTTTGGGGAATTAACAATTGTCTTTTTTTCCTAAGAATTTTTTATCTACTTCTCATCGCATTTTAAGTACTATACATTATTCCTCAATGTGGTCAAACACATTACATTGTCTACCAATTTCATTTTCTTGAAAATGTCTCCTGGAGCTTTCTACTTTTTTTTTTTCAGTTAATACCTTTTTCATAAGTTATTGGGGTACAGGTGTTATTTGGTTATATGAGTAAGTTCTTTAGTGGTGATTTGTGAGACTTTGGTGCACCCATCACCCAAACAGTATACACTGCACCATATTTGTAGTCTTTTATCCCTAGCCCTTCCACTCTTCCCCCTAAGTTCCCACAGTCAATTGTATTATTCTTATGACTTTGCATCCTCATAGTTTAGCTCCCACGTATCAGTGAGAACATACATTCTTTGGTTTTCCATTCCCGAGTTACTTCACACTTAGAATAATAGTCTCCAATCTTATCTGGCTTGCTGCAAATGCTGTTAATCCATTCCTTTTTATGACTGAGTACTATTCAATTATATATACTACAGTTTCTTTATCAACTCATTGATTGATGGGTATTTGGGTTGGTTCCACAATTTTGCAATTATGAATTGTGCTGCTAAAAACATGTGTGCACAAGTATCTTTTTTTGTAAAATGACTTCTTTTCCTTGTGTAGATACCCAGCAGTGGGATTGCTGGGTCAAATGGTAGTTCTACTTTTAGTTATTTAAGGAATGTTTCCACTGTTTTCCATAGTGGCTGTACTAGTTTACATTCCCAACAGCAGTATAGAAGTGTTCCCAATCACCACATCCTTCCAGCATCTACAGTTTTTGTTTTTGTTTTTGTTTTTTTGGTTATAACCATTCTTGCAGGAGTAAGGTAGTATAGCACTGTGGTTTTGATTTGCATTTCTCTGGTCATTACTGATGTTAAGCATTTTTTCATATGTTCTTTGGCCATTTGTATGTCTTCTTTTGAGAACTGTCTATTCATGTTCTTAGCCCACTTTTAAATGGGATTGTTTGTTTTTCTTACTTCTTTGTTTGAGTTCATTGTAGATTCTGGATATTGGTCCTTTGTCAGATGTATAGATTTTGAAGATTTGCCCTCACTCTGTGTCTGTTTACTCTGCTGACTGTTCTGTTTGCCATTCAAAAGCTTTTTGGTTTAATTAAGTCCCAACTATTTATCTTTGTTTTTATTCATGATCATGAAACCCTTGCCTAAGCCAATGTCTAGAGGGACTTTTCCAACATTATCTTCTACAAGTTTTATAGCTTCAGGTTTTAGATTTAAGTTCTTAATCCATCTTGAATTAATTTTTGTATTAGGTGAGGATAAGAATCGTTTCATTCTCCTACATGTGGCTTGCCAATTATTCCAGCACCATTTGTTGAAAAGGGTGTCCTTTTCCCACTTTATGTTTTTGTTTGCTTTGTTGAAGATCAGTTGGCTATATAAGTGTTTGGGATTATTTCTGTGTTCTCTATGCGGTTCCATTGATTTTTGTGCCTATTTTTATACCAGTTGCATGTTGTTTTGGTGACTATTGCCTTATAGTATAGTTTGAAATCAGGTAGTGTGATGCTTCCAGATTTGTTCTTTTTGCTTAGTCTTGCTTTGGCTATGCAGGCTCTTTTTTGGTTCCATATAAATTTTAGAATTGTTTTTTCTAATTCTATCAAGAATGGTGATGGTATTTTGATATGGATTGCGTTGAATTTGTAGATTGCTTTTGGAAGTATGATCATCTTCACAATACTGATTCTACCCATCCATGAGCATGGGTTGTTTCCATTTGTTTGTATCACCTACCATTTATTTCAGCAGTGTTTTGTAGTTTTCCTTGTACAGTCTTTCAACTCCTTGGTTAGGTATATTCTTAAGTGTATTTTTTTATTTTTTTGCAGCTATTGTAAAATGGATTGAGTTCTTGATTTGATTCTCTACTTGATCGCTGTTGGTGTATAGAAGAGCTACTGATTTGTGTATATTAATCTTGTATCTAGAAACTGCTGATTTTTTTAAATCAATTCTAGGAGCTTTCTGGAGGAGTCCTGAGGATTTTCAAGGTAAACAAAAAAGATCTTGGTTTTTGAGCTCTGAATTTCTTTCTTCTACTTGTTTAATTCTATTGCTGAGACTTTAAGCAATATATTTTCTTGATATTTCTCTCTCTATTTCTTGTAATGTTTTTTGGATTTTCTTTCACTGGACTTTGCCTTTCTCTGGTGCCTCCCTGATTAGCATAATAACCAACTTCCTGAATTCTTTTTCAGGTAAATCAGGGATTTCTTCTTGGTTTGGATTCATTGCTGGTAAACTAATGTGATATTTTGGGGGTGTTAAAGAGTCTTATTTTGTTATAATACCAGAGTTGGTCTTCTGGGTTTTTTGTTGTTGTTGTTGTTGTTCTTTTTTCTCTCATTTGGGTAGGGATAAAAAGGGAGGTCTTGGGTTTGTTACAGGGGGTATTCCCTTGATGTAATACTCTCCCTCTTTTCCTATGGATGTGGCTTTTTATGATCCAAACTGTATTGATTGTTGTCTCTCTTCTGGGTCTAGCCACCCAGCAATTGTACCTGGATTCATGCTGGCACCAGGGGTTGTCTGCAGAGTCCTGTGATGTGAACCATCTGTCTATGGGTCTCTCAGCTCTGGAAACCAGTGCCTGTTCCAATGGAGATGGCAGGAGGATGCAATCGACTCAGTGAGGGTTCTTAGTTTTGGTGGTTTAGTGCTCTATTTTTGTGCTGGTTGACCTCCTGCTGGGAGGTGGCACTTTCCAGAGAGGTTTAGCTGTGGTAGTATGGAGGCAAACCAGCAGTGAGTGAGACCCCAGAACTCCTATGATTACATGCCCTTTGTCTTCAGCTATCAGGGTAGCAGGGAAGGACCATCCGGTGGGGGCAGACACTATGCATGTCTGAGCTCAGATTCTCCTTGGGTGGGTCTTGCTGTGGCCGCTGTGGGGGATGGGGGTGAGGCTCACAGGTCACTGGAGTTGAGTACCTAGGAGGACTATGGCTGCCTTTGATGAGTCATGCAGGTTGTCAGGGAAGTGGAAAAAAGCCAGCAGTCACAGGCTTCACCCAGCTCCCATGAAAACTGAAGGGACAGTCTTACCCCCACTATGCTCCCCAACACCCCTGAGTGTGTTTCCAGACAGTGGGGAGCCAGGCTTGAGAACTTGCCCCAGGCTACCCACCTCCCAGCTCTAA
Organism: Sapajus apella; assembly: GCF_009761245.1. Taxonomy (NCBI): domain Eukaryota; kingdom Metazoa; phylum Chordata; class Mammalia; order Primates; family Cebidae; genus Sapajus; species Sapajus apella. The sequence goes on along the minus strand of NW_022436978.1, from coordinate 11,363,686 downwards.
AAAGGGGCTTGGTTCTCCTGCTTGTGGAGTTTGCATACCAGATTCGTGCCCTCTCCTAAATTCTGACCAGGAGGCTTCTTGCCCCATTCGAATTCTTACAAAGTTCAGCTTGAAGTTTCCTTCTCCCTGTGGTGTTTTCCTCCACACCTCTGGCTGCCCTCTCAATGGATCCCTGTGGTGCCAAGCAGGAATGGTCTGCTTGGGGACCCAGAGAGCTCTCAATGCCTTTTTGCAGCATTGTCTATTTTTCCTTCCTTGTATTTCACTCAGCTCTCTAAATTGACTCAGTTCCAGGTAAGGTTGGAACTTCTCCTATAAACACACCTTCAGTTTCTCTAGGGTGTGTGTGTTCAGGAGAGGCTTTTCCTTTCCCAATTCTGCAGTTGCAACACTTATAGAATTTGGAGTGTCTCCCGGGTCCTGCAGGAGCAGTTTGCTTCCTTGAGACAGTCTGAGGGTCTTCTTAAAATTGTTGGTTTGTTCTTACAGTCTGTGTGGAGCTAAAATTCACAATGAGAGACTCCACACACTGCTCTATTTGTTTGAGTTGGAGCTTCAATCTAGTCCTCCCAACTGCCATGATGATCTGACTTTCCAGGAGCTTTCTAATGAGTAACTGTACATATCTGGTGAACAGCCTGAACATTTTAATGTTTTTTCTTACAGTTCTTATGTCAACCAGGGTTCTCCAGATGGACAAAAACAATAAGCTATTTGTGTGTGTGTGTGTCTGTGTGTGTGTATCTGTACATATATATGGCTATTTATATGCGTGTGTATATACATTATAATCTTCCATTGTTAGATATATCTATAGAGATAGAGATATCTCCCTGTTGAAAGGCCCAAAAGAGAAAAGTTTTCTATGTTAATCCAAGCATCATATGAGGTAAGTGAGCTCTAACTCAATGGTTCTCACTGAGAATTTCTCAGGGTCAGCTGCACATTAGGTTCACATGGTACCCTTTAAAAATCTCAGTGTCCCAGCCAAAACCCAGATCAGGGTGGAACTCAGACTTCAAGTGATTCCATGTACAGCTTAGGCTGAATACCAATGCTCTAGCCATAGTATTATTCAGTAGCTGTCAAAATATATTCCAGGGACCAACAGCATCAGTCTCACCTTGATTTCTCAAACTTGGCATAGTTGCATTTTGGACCACATAATTTTTTACAGTGGGAAGCTGTCCTGATAGAATAATCAGATAAAATATGGGATCCTAGCTGTGTTAGTCAGGGTTTTCTAGAGGGACAGAACTAATAGGATGTGTGTGTGTGTGTGTGTGGGGGGTGTGTATGTGTGCATGTGTGTGTGTACGTATATATATGTGTGTGTGTGTGTGTATCCTATTAGCTCTGTCTCTCTAGAGAAAGCTGAGGAAAAAGGAGAGCCAGTCTGAGTCCCAAAACTGAAGAACTTGAAGTCTAAAGTTCAAGGGCAGGAAGGATCCAGCATGGGAGAAAGATGTAGGCTGGGAGGTTAAGTCAGTCTAGCTTTTTCACATTTTTCTACCTGCTTTATATTTGCTGGCAGCTGATTAGATTGTGCCTGCCAAATTAAGGGTAGATCTGCCTTCCCCAGACTACTGACTCAAATGTTAACCTCTTTTGGCAACACACAGGATCAATACTTTGTATCCTTCAGTCCAATCAAGTTGACACTCAGTATTAACCATCACAAGTCCACCACTTGTCAACTTAAGATTATATATAATCTTCAAATAAAGAAAATAATAAGGTAATAATTACACCTAAGAATACAACTATCCTTTGCACCACTGGAAACACACCAATCCCCAACCCAAATACCATCACATAAAGTTAACAACACTTAAATGTTGATATAAAGTCAATACATTTTATGTCACCTGATAAAATAAAAGGAAATAAGATATTTTCTTAGTACAAGCATATACATGCACACACATATTTTTACCAAAAGGAGGAGGAAATACTCATGATAATTACAGTCTCTGTTTCTGCAGCTGGTCATGTGGTTGTAGCTGGTATTGATGACTACTTTCTTCTACTACCCATTCTATAGTCCCTTTGCCTTCAGCAAGCACCTCAGCAGGCCATGGTTTCTTCCCTCTTGGAGTGACACAAACCTTCATTCCTGAGGCGCCTGGGTCATTTGTAGTCCTGCCTGGATTGGGCTGTTGTAGTTTCCCATTGAATTTACTCACATGGCATGATAATACTAAAAGACACCCTAACGGATCTCCTGTATTCCATGCATACTCTTCCTTACCTGCATTGTGGAGTAGTAGACTGATTTAATCTTGACAGTATGCATCAAACACCGGCGCCAATACTGCAACTCCTTTCTCAGCCTGTTAACTTAAAGGTTGGAGAAACCCAATGTGTCCAGGTGTCAATCTTAACTTCTAGTTTAATGGAATTGTTATTGTGTCTCCTGGTGGCAGCATTCCTCCCTCTGGAACTAACATGTTTAGACCAGCAGAACATAATGTCGTGGGATCAGGAAGCAAAGAAAAAAATTTTTTTTCCCATTTATTTATTTTATTGCATTTTAGGTTTTGGGGTACATGTGAAGAACATGCAAGATTGTTACATAGGTACACATGTGGCAGTGTGATTTGCTGCCTTCCTCCCCATCACCTAGTAGAACTCTGTGTCTACTAAAAGAAAGAAACAAACAAAATTCAAAAAACTTAGCTGGGCATCATAGCACACATCTGTAACCCCAGATAATAGCTTGAATCCAGGAGGTGGAGGTTGCAGTGAGCTGAGATTGTACCACTACACTCCAGCCTGGGTGACAGAGTGAGACTCCATCTCAAATAATAACAATAATAATAATAATAATAATAATAACAACAATAATGTAAACTAAAATCAAATGTAATCCCCAGTTTGGAGATGAGGCCTAGTGGTAGGGGTTTGGGTCATGAGGAAAGAAAAATCCTTCGTGAATGGCTTGGTGCCCTCCTCCAAGTAAGCAGTGAGTTCTTGCTCTGAGTTCCTGTGATATCTGCTGGTTAGAGTGTGGCACCTCCCCCCTCTTATCTTGCTCCCTCTCTCACCATGTGATGCTCATGTTTCCCCTTTCACCTTCCAGTGTGTTTGAAAGCTTTTGGAGACCCTCAACAGAAGGAGATACCAGCACCATACTTCCTGCACAGCCTGCAGAAACATGAACCAAAACCAACCACTTTTCTTTAAAAATTATCCAGTCTCGGATATTCCTTTATAGGAATATTGCCTAACACACATGCAATATTTGGGACATATTTATATGAAAAAAATCAGTTATTGCTTATCTGAAATTTAAATTTCTGTGTGTTCTGTGTTTTCATTTGCTTAATGTAGTAATGTTAGTCCTAACTGTTTGAAGATATTTAACAGCATGCTTGGACCTCTGTCTACTAGATGCCAGTACCAACCCCACACCCTAGTGGCGGCAACTAAAAATGTCTCCAGATACTGTCAAATGTCCCCTGGGAGGCAAAATCTCCCTTGGACAAACGCAAAGCATGGGCACCACCTCAAACCTCCTGAATCAGAAACTGAATAGGGAGGGATTTAGCAATCTGTGCTTTCACATGTCTTACAGCTGTTCTGATGCAACTACAGTTTGAGAATAACATTGGTCTTATCTATTTCTCAGGCAAGCGTATCCCAGAGAATATAAATTAGTATTGCTTAGTGTAGAGACCCATGGATTACCTATACCAGAATCACTATTGTTGTATATTAAAGTAACATCTAAGGGTGCATCCTGGAACTTCTTCGTCAAAATTTCTAAGGGGATGAAGAAGATAAGAGTGTAGTGGAAAACAGTGGTCCAGGGTTCTACAGTACTTTCATTTTTTCAAGTAAACAAACATACCCTAGTGATTCTTGTGTTCACAGATATTTGAATACCACTGACTGGTATGGACTCCTCAGACTTTCTTTGTTTATATCACTAATTAGTTTCATGTTTCCAAAGAAAATTTCTGAAAACAAATTGGCTTCTGGTGTATACTTACCTATAGCAATGTTTCTCCGCTCTGGTAACATATTTGAACCACCTAAGGAGCTTTAAAAAAATACCAATGCCCAGTTCCCATCAAGAACAATTACGCCAGGATCACTGAAGGTGGTGTTTTCTGATTCCCAGATGATTCTAATATGCAACTAGGTTTGGAAAACACTGGCCTATGGAAGAAAATGCATTAGTCTTATCAATTCTAAAATTCCAGTTGGTTTAATGTCTATGTTCCTCATTATACATTTAAAAAATTAACATTCTGGTTCAAATTTTATACTCTTTTTGTGTCTCTTAAATGCATTCAAGTTCTGGGGGTCCTGAGCCAACTAGTTCTTAGGAGCACAGATAAATATCAGACCCTGGAGTACAATTGTGTAATTGGGATACTCTCCTCATTCACATCCCACATGCTGGTCTTTCCTTTATTCTCACTACTATCTCTTGTAACTTACTCAAAATTCAACTAATTTTCAGGGCTGTCTTCAATTAATCATTAACATAATAGAGAAATGGCTGCAAGTGTCTATCGTCACAAATAGAGGAACTTTGATGTTAACATAATCAGGCCTTTAGGTCTAACTTCCAGTTCACAGGAAATATGGAAGATAGAGAAAAAAATTAAGCACCCACAAGTAAGGATTCAGACTAATCTATAAGGTGATCATTTTATAGAATAATTTGACTTGTCTTTTCAACAAGTCATTATTATGAAAACAAAATAATACATGAAATGAAATAATATGTTATGGCATTAAAAGCCAGAATGTTTTAAATTAAAAGAGATGTAAGAACCATAACAATCACAGGCAATATATGGGCCTTGATTAGATCCCAGGTGAAAAAACTAGCCTTAAAGGAAATAATTGCAGTGATAGAATTTGAATACAGTTTACATATTAGATGATATTAAGGATCCATTTTATATTTTTAGGTGTGATAACAGTATTGTGGCGACATAAGGGAAATATCTTTATTTAAAAATTGCATAACAAGGACAAAACACACTGATATCTGTAATTTACTTCAAAATGCTTTAGTCAAAAAATAGATTATGTAAATATCGCAAAGTATTAACAATTGTTCAATCTACAGTATGATCATAAGCTCTTGTCACATTGTTTTCCTTTTTCTTTTGCTTGAAATTTTTAATAGTAAAAAATAGGATAGTAAGAAAAAATTAGGTGAATATATGGAGGCAGATTATATAGCGGAGAAACCTCTGCAGTGGAAATCAAACCACATGAGTCTGGTCTTGGTTCTGAGTCATCCCCCGTCTAGGGCTCAGCTGCCTCCTATAGCAAATGAGGGGTTAGAAGAAGGTTGTTCTTGCTGTAAGCCTGTGGTGATTGTCTACATCCACAATTGTGTTAGCTCATATTACAGATGAGAAAACTGACGTACGGAGATGGTACACCACTCAGCTGGTGTACCAGAGCTGGAACCTGGACGAGGAACCCTAGCTCCAGAGCCTGCTCTCTATGCCATGTCCTCACTCAACAATAACAGCACATGCCAATTCTAACAGCAGAATATTGCCCCCAAGTATGATTTAGGATATCTCTGGGTGATGGTAAAAGTACACAAAGAAGTTTTTTTGCAAATATTTTTTATTGCTGATGTTTCAATAATGAATATTTTACCATTTTCTTGAAGTTTGTGGAGGACTAGAATCCTGTAGCCAAAAGTAGACAAGCCTGATAAATTTCTTTAAAAAATACTTATTTCAATAGTTTTTGGAGTACAGGTGGTTATCGGTTACATATATAAGTTTTGTGGTGATTTCTGAGATTTCAGTGCACCTGTCACCTGAGCATTGCACACTACCAGATGTGTAATCTTTTATCCCTCATCTCCCTCCCATTCTTTCCTCCACCCCAGTCCCCGAAATCCATTATACTGTTTATATGTTTTTGCATCATTTCTTATATAAAATACTTTGGAGTAGAAAAAACTCAGGGTACAATCGTATCTGAAATTTAAAAGAAAACACTTTGTTTAATTGCGGACAATGATGTAAAGAAGGATACCATTCTAACAGGATCATTGTGCTTCATCAGGGAATCAAGGACAGGTTGCTATCAAGTTCTCAAGGTATATAGATGCTTCCTTGGGAGGTGGGAAAGCAAGCTATAAAAGACTCGATGTTACATATTTGAGCAAATCGTCACTAAGCACCTCCTGCGTGTCAGCTCTGTGTGGGGGATTTACAAAAGACATCTTTATTGGCTATCCACTGTTTATCAGGCACTCTTGTCAGCACGGGAGCATTTTACAGTCAGTGTTTCAGGTGGTGATCAAATAGAATCCCTCTCCTCTCGGAGTTTATAACAGGGAGAGGTGGTCTGTAAATGTGTATATATGTAAGTAAACATGTTAGCTACTAAGAAGTGCTATTTTTACAAAACTGGAGAAATGTAAAAGAGCCTGAGAGAGGCGATTTTAAGGGGCGGTAGTTAAGGTTAATTTAAGAAGATGATATTTTAATTGAGATCCGAAGAAGAGAGAATCAGTAATACATGGAAACATCAGAAGATCCTGACTAATTACTATGTGCCAGACTTGTGGGCTCTCTACTTTTTTTCCCATTGAAATTAAGAATATGTGCTTCTGAAAGACACTATTTAAATTTTTTTTTTTACTTATTACACTTTAAGTTCTTGGGTACGTGTGCAAAACATGCAGGTTTGTTACATAGGCATACACGTGCCATGGTGGTTTGCTGCATCCATCTCCCAGTCATCTACATTAGGTATTTCTCCTAATGCTATCCCTGTCTTATCTCCCCACCCCCTGCTATCCCTCCCCTAGCTCTCCCACTCCCTGACAGGTCACGTGTGTGATGTTCCCCTCCCTGTGTCCATGTGTTCTCATTGTTCAACTCCCACTTATGAATGAGAATATGTGGTGCTTGGTTTTCTGTTCCTGTGTTAGTTTGCTGAGAATTATGGTTTCCGGCTTCATCCATGTCCCTGCAAAGGACATGAACTCATCCTTTTTTATGGTTGCATAGTATTCCATGGTGTATATGGGCCACATTTTCTTTTATTAGCTAATTTAAGCTTTCCTATAACTCTATTATGGAGGCACTATTATTTATTGTTTCCATATTACAGATGAGAAAACTGAAGCACAGAAACGGTAGACCACTCCCCAGGTATGATGGAGCTTGGATTTGAACTAAGAAGCCTAGCTCCAGAACCTGCCCTGTTATGCCATATCATCCCTCAACAATCTACGGTAGCAGTGTATTCCAGAAGATGAAATAGAAATTGCAAAGACTTTAGCAGAGAAAGGAGCCTGGTGCATCTGAAAGACCAAACAAAGGATAATGCGGCCTTTCAAGGAGGGAGTGGAAACAGAAAAGGTAGGCGGGATCCTGATTTTATTTGAGGTTTTTAAGCAAAGGAGTTATAATGATCTGGTTCTCATTTTTGAGTGATCGCTATGCTGTACAAAAGATGGATTATGAGGGGACAAAAGCGAGGCAAAGAGATCCATTATGGTGTTGCTGCCATAGAACAGGAAAGAACTCAGAGTAGCTTGGATTAAGTTGTGGTGGTAATGTGGTAAGACATAGTTGGATTAGGATTTCATTTTAAAGGGGACATTCTGATATGCTAGATGTGGGATGTGAGGGTAGGAGAAGAATCAAGAATAACTCCTAGGATCTTGGCCTGAGCCACAGGATGGGTGGTGGTGGCATTTACTGAGATGAAGAAGCCTTAGGAGGAAGGAGCTCTGAAGGAGGAAGAAGAAAGGGAGGAATCAATCATTCTATTTTAGCCATGTTAAGTTTGAGATGCATGATAGACATCAGAGTCTAGGTTTTAAGTTCAGAAAGAGTTGCCTTCGTTTAGCAAAGGAAGAAATGAAAATAAGCACTTTGTTGAGCATAATTTCTTCTGAAATAAATTCAGTTTGGACAGTCAAAAGAGACATATGTGGCGTCTTGGCCATAGACAGACTAAATTCATTAGTTTAATCAAAAGTTTTAAGCAGGTGGTTCAAGAGTATGTTTTGTTTGGACTTTAAAATGTTTTAAAAATGAGAGTATTTCATATAAAAATACTTTTGGCTTCTCTTAAACAATAGAAAAGCTAGTTAATATTGGGCCAACATTTTCGCTTACGGAGTTCTCTACTTGCCACAGGTTTTGTCACTCCCTGTTGCTAGCTCCTCTCTGGTCTTTGTACGTATTTGAGTTCATAGCACATAAACTAGATTCCAGTCTTCACTTTGCCACTTATGATTGTTAGGTATTTTTCTATCATTTAATTTTTCTGAGCCTCAGATACTCAATCATAAAATGTGGGATGTGACTAGCTCACAGGTTCTCACATGAAATAATGGATATAAAAGCATCTCTTATATTGGTAATGTGTTCTAAAAGTGTAAAACATTTTCATTTTAATATGGAAGTACAGATTATTAATTTATAAATGCAAAATCAGTCTGGGAAATACCTAAATTTAATTATTTGAACAATTATCAAATTTCTCCTAAAATGTAGCCTAATTTAAAATTAAAGGGAAATGGAAAGGAATTGGTGCATCAGATTGAGGAGAATAAATTCTTTGAGGAAAGATACACCCACAAAATACTGAGAATTTATAACATTTGCAAAGACTAAAGGGCAGAATGAAAGAAAAGGAGAGCCAAGAAACTGGAGTTAAAAGTCATAGATTTTTGCCTCAGCTTTACAGCTTCTTATCTGCGTGAATTTATGAATGATGATAATAGTGAATATTTCAGTGTTTTACATACATCATTTCACTTAGCATCACAATCCTATAAGGTAGATAGTGCTACCACCCCCATATTACAGATGAAGAAAATGAGGCACACGCTAGTTAAGTAATCTGTGTGCAGTAATGCAGCTAGGGAGTACAATAAGTCATCTCACTTCTCGGTTTCTTGAAATAAAATGTGAAAAAATAAAAATTTATTTTATAAATATGTTTTTAAAGCACTGTAGAGGTAGATGGAACCTATTATAAATGCCAAGAAGGAAACATGTTTTTATATACCTTATATAGAATGCCTATAATAACCTAGAGACCATACCCATGTATTTCATCAAAATTTGATTTCCAGTGAAAATACAAACACAAATATCAAGCTGTTTAATAGTTTAACTGTGTTAACATATGTATCTACCTGACATGTATGTGTATTCCAATATTATTTCACAGGTATCTTTAGCTAATGTAACCTTCATCTATGCATAGCACAGAACCACACAACGAGGCACTTTATGTGACTTTGTTGTTATTGAGGCTTCAAAATATGTTAGTAACAAATAGATATCATCTCTTCAACCTCCCCAGCATTCCTTTAATGCTTATATATCCATTTTTGACATGATTGTAAAACATCATGTAAGTAAAACACAAAGTTGTAAGATATTTGGTCTGAGTTCTAACACCTGCTCTGTCATTAACACTTTGAGTAAACTTTTTAAAAGTCAGTATCCTTCTCTGAGTTTTACTTCTTCCATCTGTAAAATTAGAGGGTTGGGCCTAGTGACCTCCAGGTCCCCCTTCTGCTCTAGCACTCTGGAGTTTCATGAAATCTCAGTATGAAGTGAAGTGTCCTTTCATTGTTATTAGCAAAGTATTAGTTGAACTCCCCATTAAAAATAAACGAAGTCTCCGCAAGTTTCCAACAGGACTAACAGGACAAAAACGAACCACAGGTTACTCATTCTTATTCCTGAAGTTGACATGGTTTATGCCTGAGTGCAGGCCTTATGTGCTTTTCCGGCTCCCAAGTGCTCCACTCGAATTGCTGAACTGAATGCTAATCAGGGACTCCGGCTGTGCAGGGTGAGCCTTGTCTGATTACATCAGCAGGGTGGGCTGGGATGCTCGATTCAGTTCAGAGTAGTTATTCAGCAGTTCAGTGACACATAGAAGGTCATGGACTTCAAAGAGAATGCTGAACGCAGGGATGAAGGCCTGTGCAGAATGGCCCAGTTAATGATCACACTTCATAATTTCACGGTGTGCTGATTCTCCCAGACACTGTGCTCAGCCTGACTTTTGCTGGCTTGGCTGAGGAATCAGGAGCCTTCACTCCAATGTCCCTCCCTTGATTTCTCAGCAGGTTTAACTGAATATCTTCCTTTCTGTAATTTTTTTCTTATGCACGAGAAAACTTAGAGAATCATCTTTATCATTTTGTAGGACTTTGTTTCATAATTTTTCAAGGGATTTTCACATCCCTTCGTCCATTTCACAGCTAACTGAGCCTGTGAGGTACACAGGACAGACATGGTGACTTAGACCTTAGAGACAATGAACTATCAGAGAGGGGAGAACTTGCCCTGAAAAGCATGGCTAGGAAGTGTCACCTTTACTCCCAACCAGTGTTCCTTCTCCTCTGCCATAATCCATCAACCTGACAGTGGATAAAATATTTTTAAGGCTTTGCATCCTTTATGTACTCTGGAGGAAGGGGTGTAATTTCTGCTTTTATCAGATGGATTTAATAACATTTAATAATGACCACTTCTTGCTTCATTGTGTTATGCATAAGGCAGGTACTATGCTAGTGCCTATCTAATTTCCTTTTATATACAGTGGTTTTTCAGTGTTCTGTAGAAGAAGACTGGAAGTTTCTCAGAGGCCTCTTGAGACCATCAGTGTGGTTAGGGGAGAGGGGTGAATAAGTCAGACTATAGGCTTTGTCCCTGCTCCAGCTGGAACATCTCTACCTTCATCTGTTTAACAATTTAACTTTTTAAATATATTGTTTGGTGGTGGTTGTGTGTTTGTTTGTTTTTTAGAGATGGAGTGTCAGTCACCGGGCCGAAGTGCAATGGTGTGATCATAACTGACTGCAGCCTTGAACACCTGGGCTCAAGTGATCCTCCCACGTTACCCTCCCAAGTAGCTAGGACTACAGGTGCGCATCACCACATCTAGCTAATTTTTATTTTTAAATGATGTTGTACCGATGAGGTGGTCTCAAAATATTGTCCAGGTTAGTCTCGAACTCCTGCCCTCAAGCAATTCTGCCTCAGCCTCCTCAGTCACAGGAACTACAGGCAGTAGCCACCACACTCAGCCTTCATTACATTGTAAACAAAGGAATGTCTAGCCAAGATGTTTGAAAACCACAGAATTAACATGTTGTTTTCAAAAGGGGGGATATTGAATTGCAGCCATAAGTTTTAAAGAGATGGTAGGAAAGGGCACTAAACTTTGTCATAGGGCAGTTCTTTGTGAAAGTCACAGCTCCCTGGCTATGAATGAACCTGTGTACCTTCTGTGAGCCCTGGTTTCCTCTGCTATGAAGTGACAATAATAATACTTCCTGTTTTAGTTTGCTAGGGCTTCCATAACAAACCAAGTGACTTAAACAACAGAAATTTGTTGTCCTACAGTTTTGGGGGCTGGAAGTCCACAATCAGGGCTTTTGCATGGTTCTTCCTTAGGGCTGTGAGGGAGGAACCTGTTAGAGGTCATTCTCCTTGGCTTGTAGATGACTATATTCTCCGTGTGTCAGTTTACAGTATCCTCCCTCTACGTAAGTCTTTCTCATTATCCACATTTCCCTTTTATATGAGAACACTGGTCATATTGGATTGGATCCACCCTAGTCTAGTCTGACCTCATCTTAACTAACTACATCAGCAACAACTCCATGTCCAAATAAGCTCACATTCTGAACTACTGCAGGTTAGCACTTCAACATATGAATCTTGGAGGAGCACAATTTCACTCATAACATCTTCTGTATAGAGTCAGAATTAGATTATATACTTAAAGCATTTTATGGATTATCTAAGATACAACAGGTATTTAACAGACACGAGTTTCCTTGACTTTGTACTATGCAATCCCTATTGCTGACTTTCTTTTCCAAACATTCATTTCTCTTTCTCTTTGCTATCTTTTCTAACTTTATCTTTCCCCATAGCCTCCTATTATGATTTTTTGACTTCTCTCCTCTTCTGCTTGTTTTCGGGGGGATTTCCACAACATAGGATGAGGTTATATGGCCCTGATATGCACCTTTCATGGAAGACCAAACTTGAAATGAGCACTAGTTGGATATTTTAAGATTCTCTCTCTCTCTCTCTCTCTCTCTCTCTCTCAGTTAAGGTTGACTGATTTGGCCTCCAATACTACTTTGTCTGAAAGAGGTCCTGCTGGCTAGAATAATGGTTGTGAATTCATAAAGTTTGGCCACAGGGAAAAGCTTCTGGAAAAAATTTCCCAGAGAGGTAATATCAGAACTTTCTGAGAAAAGTTTATAAACATGTCTAAACATGAGGGAGTGGTTTGAGCAGCAGATGCCAGATTCCAGAGAAAGAACAGTTGTGATGGAACAAAAGTTCACTGGGGCAAATAAAGGAAATACAACTGCATTTCTTTTCTATTCAACATTGCCTAAAACCAACGTGTCAGAAGTGCCTCTGCCCAGTCTTTGGTTATTCACTCCTCACTTGAAATGCAGTTATCTTCGGCAATCCACCTGGCATATTATTTACCAAGAGAATTGCCTTAAAGTGGCACACTTCAAAACTTCAGTAGGTCATTATAGGCACCGCTGTTTTTTAAAAGCAGCACAGACTATAGGCTGAAATACAAAAGTTAGAGGGCAAAGACTGGGCAGATCCCAGGCCTGCATCTGATTTACGGAATACACCTGACTCACGTCAAATGGCCAGAAAGAAGTATAATATTATGGGTGGTGGAACTGTTTTTTGCTTTTAATGCATACAGGGAGCCTCAGGACAGAAGAAGGAAATTGATGCTGAGGAAGATGCATTTTCAAGATGAGACACACACTGAGATAACAATTTCCTGACTGAATGCTCAGGTTGCTGTTTGAGAAAACTGAATCACTGGATTGGGAGTTTCTTTTACAAGCCTGTCTCTAGGATCTTGAGATCTGCATGCCTAGATCTCTGAATGTATGTGGGTGGGAGTGGATGCTTTGGAAAGGCAAGAGGAACACTTAGATGAAGGGACTGAGTGGGTGGAATTGAGGCTGGAGGCTAATCTCCTTATGCAGGTGTGTGAGCGTGTATGTGTGCTTGAGCGTGCTGACCTAGGCTTGGCTAGCTCAGCTGTTGTTTTGGAAGGCAAAAACAACAGCTCTAAGTTCCCCGGGGTATCATCAGCCAGTGTTCCAGCTCTGCAATGGTGGTGGTCTTGGGAATCACAGCAGACCACCCACAAAGAAAAGAAATGAAAACAACATCTGGCCCTTCAAGCAGGTTTTGCACTTATAATTTCAAAACATTCAGAAGCAGGAAATAATTTTACAGTTTATTGACATGAAGTCCTTGGAACAGGCATCAGCAGCGCTCTGAAAGAAGTAAAGCTAAACCTACATGAGGCATAATAATATCAATAGTGTAGGGCAGTAACAATAGTAATTTATACTCTTTATCCTTCTTTGAAGAAGTATTTCCCACAGAGCTTTCTTGAAGAGGAAAATGCCCTTGGTTTGGAGTGACTTAAATTACTGTTTTGACTCTGGCGTTAGCTCTATCATTTTGTACAATTACTTTTACTTCTTGAGTCACATTTTCTCATCAGTAAAAATGAGGATGAGGTGTACACTGCTGACACAGGGAAGCCCTCATGATTGATTAATCATATATTTATATAAAACTTTGATAAACTGAAAATGGGAAACAATTAAATTATACCATTATTATGTTTATTTTGCAAAAGTCATGAAGAATCTCACAGAAATAGAAGAGTAATAACTTATTTTGCTTTTACTTTAGAAAACAGAGACTCTCTACAGAACACTTTACCCAAATTGCAACTGGCTTTTCATAATCAACATTAACAAAGCCACAAAATAAGTATTTCTCACTACACTAGAGCTTGGAATAGCTGCAAAGAAGTATGGGAGACTAGCTGGAGAGGCAGGACATTCACACAAGACTCAGGCAAGATGGAGAAATATTAATGTGCAAACTCATATTGATATGTAAGTGTGAAGATTCCTCATGTCTGATATTGGACCCATTTTGAAACCCTGAAGACAATACGTCCTCCCAGGATTCTTCCCATAAACACCTCCTTTTACACATTTCAGAGGAGTTTTTGAACATTCAGGGCTCCTGCGTTGCACACTCTTCCACACAGATCAAAGTAACGAGTTTCATCTGGCATCTCTCTCTCCAATAAATAGCCCTCTATGGCTCAGTGAGATTTATTATTTCCCTCTATCCCACTTTTGAAGAAAGCAGTATGGCAAGAATAGCCAAAAAGGATGGTAATCACTTGCCTGCGGAGACCTTGAAACAGGCAGAAGAGATGCTATTTAGAGATATATACAGCCTTTCTACAAAACACAAAGTTCTGAGATTTTAAGCCTTTACTTATCATCAGTAACTCTAAGATAGCAAAAACTCTCCATTTTTCAATTCTGCATAAAACATGGTCTAAACAGCATCAAAATATCCAAGAACAACCCCTTTGATGGCTATAAGCCCCAGTAAACACTGGTTTTAATCATCATCATGTGGTGGTACCAGTGGTATGCAATGAAGCCTAAAGCTTTTTCACACCCTTCACTCTCTCTTGTAAAAGTGGTTAAGAGGCAGGGTGGCAGGGCGTGGTGGGTCTTACGCCTCATGATCCAAATAAAAACTCTTTCCAAATAAAGATGCCTGTGCCCTATCTCCAGAATTTTTAAAATTTATTTTGTAGCCTTGGGGAAAGTTCTATAAGAAACTAACTCATTAATACATATCCCAGGCAAATCTAATACAGATGGTCTGGACCTCACACTTTAAAGAATACTACTCAGTTATAAAAATGAACAAAATAACGTCATTGCAGCAACTTAGATGGAGCTGAAGATCATTACTCTAAGGGAAGTAGTTCAGGCATAGAAAACCAAATAGCATATGTTCTCACTTGTAAGTGGGAGCTGAGCTGTGAGGACACAAAGGCATAGGAGTGATATAATGGCTCTTGGGGACTTGGGAGTGGGGGAACGTTGGAAGACACGTGAGAGATAAAAGACGACATATTGGGCTGGCGAGGTCGCACAGGCTTGTAATCCCAGCACTTTGGGAGGCAGAGGCGGGAAGATCACAAGGGCAAGAGATAGAGACTATCTTGGCTGACATGGTTAAACCCTACCTCTACTAAAAATACAAAAATTAGCTGGGCAGGAGGCTGAGACAGGAGAATTGCTTGAACTCGGGAGGTTGCAGTGAGCCAAGGTCGTACCGCTGCACTCCATCCTGGCGACAGAGCAAAACTCTGTCAACAACAGCAACAACAACAACAAAAAATGACATGTTGGATTCAGTGTACATGTATCCATGATGAATATTATGTGATATAACTTCAAGCTTAAACTATGGCAACTCTTACAAGGTTTGACATTTTGATGTCTTTAAAGATATTCCTAAATTAAAAATAATAATGGCATTATTTTCCTTACAATGACGGCAAAGCACAATGGTATAATGAGTTTTTTGTATTTCTTCCCTATCAACGACAACCAACTACATTGAAGAATAGCAATTTAATTTAAACACTGGGACATGGGATATTTGTCCTTCAGGAATCTGTAGTTTCATAAGTTCAGTGCCAATAAAGGTTTGTGAGACAGTTATGCAGAATTGTTGAAAAAGATTCTGACAGTCACCATAGTATGAACTAGTGAATATAACCTAGCCATCTGAGTGTCTGTTCTGGCGTTCAGGGCTAATACCAGTTCTCTTTTTTCTCCCCACAGGAATGTACGTATCAAATGAGGAAATACAAGTGAAAGCAATTTGAAAAATTGCACAACACTTTTCTGTTATGATCAGGCTTCTGTTCTGAAAGCCAGAAAAGATAACACACTAAAGAAATAATAGGCCATCTCATAAAGAAGTTTCAGTGTTTTGGACTGATGGTAAGTATAGTTACATGGTACCATCTGTTGGGTAACTGAAAAGCTGATATCCACATGGCAAGAGGAATCATCTGATTCAAGAATCAGATAGAAGAACCAGATCAGATAGTTTTTAAGGTTTCTTTCTATGCAGATATGGGATGATTCTAAAAAAAAAAAAAAAAAAAAAAAAAAAAAAAAACAACAACAACAACAACAACAAAAACTTCTAATGAGACATTCAAGAAAATAGAGATGAAAAACTTCTTCCAAGTTTTATGTTAAATTGGCACACTTTCTAGAAATAAATTCAAAGTAAAATATGTAGTTTCACAAACCTGTATTTTTCAGGCAACAGCTCTATCAAGTAAGAAAACAAAGCCAAAATTATGGACCAAGTTGTTTACTAAATGAAAATTGTAGCCTTCATTATGGCTGTGGGATTTGACTCTCCCAGAGCTATCACACCTGGCTTGTTGAGCAATAAATACCTGTGGCACCATGAGTCAGATGGGGCATTAACTGGCAAGTCAAGAGAACCAGGAACACTACTGAAGTGACGTCTTTCCACCTGCGAAGGAACAACATTTGCTGTCCACAAACTAATTAAGCATGATGTGGATAGAAAAGGGGAAGGAGGAGGGAGTAAGAGATTTTGGACTGAGAGCTTCTTGGCGGAAAACATTTCTGTTGACAAACCTTCAGTCTGTCAGGGTCCACTTCATGTGCTCTCTCAATGCTTTCTATGCCTCTGTACAACTTATCAGATCTGTGCTGTGTAACTTTTCTCCATGAAGCAGGAAATATATCTCATTCATTCTGTATCTTTAATGACACACTATGTCATTGCATAGAACTCAGCATAAGGTTATGAATTGAGTGCAATAGCACAGATTAAAAAGTATCCCAGGTTCTAAAATATTGCCAGTTAGTGGTAGAAAATCCATGTCCTGTTGTAAACCTCTGGGAAAAGAATTATACCTTAACTTTAAGGACAACAACTAGGGATATTTTAATATAGGACTACTGTGAAATCTGGCAGGCAGAGCTCAGAGTAGCATGAAGCTCTTTCAATGTTGAGGCTTTCTCCTTGAGCCAAAGAGGAGGCATCACTGCTGGCAGCAAGACAAGGACATCGCTCAAGTCTTTCTAGTTACCCTGCCCAAAGAGATAAATGATAACTCTTCCTAATATGAAAAGCAAGCCTTAATCCCTGAATACATGGAATTCTGCCTTCTTCCAAAACTATTTCTTCCAAGTTGCCAATTCTCAGTCAACGATTTTCCTGATCTATCTAGATCATTGATATTTGCTGATGGTGGCTTTCTTTCTGAAATCTCCAATTCATTATGTTCTATGAGAACATTGTCTCCTGGTATTCTTCTAGTTTACAGGTGGATGTTTTCTCTAACTACTTTGAGATTTCTTTCTCCTTTCAGCAAGTGATGATTATTTACCACATGGCTAGTGTTTGGCTCTTATTTCTTCTCTCTAAACAATTTCCCCTTTAGAGATGTAATCTGCTCTCAAGACTTTAACTACATCCATGTTCAAGAAGTGAGCATGTCTATTCGCGTCTATCTCTGACCTCTACTTTAGTTTCAGTTTTCCAAATGTTTGCAAAACACCTTTTTGCAGATGCTCTGTCAGCAGCTTATCACCTTGTCTTGCTCTTGCATACCACATAAATACTTAAATACAAACTTGGAAAGTCTCTCCTTTGGTCTGCATCTCAATTTTTCATGAATTGACTTGGGTCATAGAAGAAATGATTTAGAAATTCAATGAAGCTTTTAAACTCAGAATGAAAGAGTCTCTCAAATGAAAGTCACAGTATTTCTAATGTTCTTGTGAACTATACATTTCTATCATTTTTGTTACTATATTTCTAATGGTTCAAGCTAAAAAACAATATTCAAGTTTAATATTCAACCACCAGTATTTAAATTATTGGGCCAGGTATGGTGGCTCATGCCTGTAATCTCAGCACTTTGGGAGGCCAAGGCAGATGGATCACTTGAGGTCAGGAGTTTGAGACAGCTTGACAGACATGGTGAAATCCCATCTCTACTAAAAATACAAAAATTAGCTGAGAATGGTGGCGCATTCCTGTAATTCCAGCTACTCAGGAGCCTGAGACAGGAGAACCACTTGATTCTGGGAGGCAGAGATTGCAGTAAGTTGAGGTCATGCCATTGCACTACAGCCTGGGCAACAAGAGCAAAACTCTGTCTCAAAAAAACAAAACACAACAAAACAAATAAATTGTCAGGCAACTCTTTTTATCCTTACCTATTCTAGTATTTGAATGACCATTGTTAGAATGGGCTAAAAGAACATAAGACCTGAAGTCTCAGAAGGGAACATCTGGAGCCTAGCACTCATAAAAATTGTTTCATGCTCTGCCTTACATATGATTTATTCATATGGGTCTGTCTTTCCAACTAGATTTGAGGTTCTAGAAAGAAAGATTGATACTTGATTCATTTTAGTGTCATAAAACAATCTCTAATATTTTATGTATGCTCAATAAATATTTGTTAGATTATTTAAATTTCAAGTACTAGGATTTTTACAGATGAGGAACTGAGGTATAGAAGCATATGTCATGTGCCCATGACCGATATGAAGTTTTCTCCAACTTCCTTGTAGCTCCCACCTGGCGCTAGTCCTCTTCACTGCACGTCTGAGATCCTGCGAAAGCTTTCTATCTCTACCTCCAACCTCTCCCCTCTTACTCATCCTTCGCATTGGTGCTTGACGTCATGCAAACATTTCTACTGGCTTGGTCTTGTCCATGCCATCATATTCAAATATGCCACTCCTGTAACTTTTCACAACTGCTTCCCTCACCTTTTTTGAACTCTCACTATGATGCAGAATGCTTGTGTATTTCAAATGATCACTCTTTCCCTCCCTCTGCCACAGCCATGAGAAGTTCTTCAATTTAAGAACCTGGTGGGGTCCCTGTAGGTAAAATACACAGAAATGTGGAGATAACCCCGACTAAAGTCCTTAGAATTTTCTCATTCTCATGCTAGACTATACTCAGCTTCCAGTAATTCATCAAAATTCCCATTTAATTATTCCTATTCGTTTATAGCTTTAGTAGCTTCTGCCCCAGGTAAGTAGATCTTGACTCTGTCTCCCTGAATTTATCTGTCTCTTCAGGTTAGTGCAATGCTCTGTCCACAGTCTCACTTCTCTAATAGATGTAAAAAAAATGTCATTGATTTTCTTCTGATTCAGCTTTTTCTTGTAGGGGCAGGAATGATGACGTCCAAGCTCTTCACATTCTCAGAGTTGAAACCAAAAGTACTCTGAATCCCTCTTGATTAGTCTAACATTGTAGGATGCGGAATGACATAAGAATGAGAAATATATGGGCTGAATCTTGTTTAACCCCACATTCAGCTCTCGGCAGAATAGAGTTAAGGCTCAATAGTGTTGAGTCCACAGAAAAAGACAAACTGTCTCACACATCAGAAAACTGGTACACTTCAGTTTATCAGCAGAATCAGTAAAGATTTCTAAGTGTACTAATTGCATAAATTATAGAAGAGACTTATAAAATTTAAAAAGCATAATAACATTTTGCAGTGTTAGATGTGTGCACCTGCGTTCTTGAATAAAATTATAACCTTAGACACAACAGGTAATTATTTACACTGCTTATAAATCTGAAACTTAAAAGGAAAACCTATAAATTTTCAACAAACAATAGCACCCACACACCTACTTCATATGTCTGCTTGTTCCCAAGCACGAGATTTTATACAGCTGCTTAAAATTTTGGCAGAGGGCATCCCAGATGCTGCCAAGATCATGAGAAAGGAAACAGATCTTAACCGAATCCATTCCAACATTAAGTATTCAAGATCGTACATTTCTGAGTGTTCAGGGAACATAGAAATTGTTGGTGAGAATAATGTCTGAGAAAGAGAAAATTTCATCCTAACTTTATGATGTACTTTCAGAGTTATTTTTTCTGGTTTCTAGCGGATGGATTAAGAAACAGTGCAGATAGTGTAGGGGAGAAAAGATTTACTAATTATTATTATTACTGTACTTTAAGTTTGGGGATACTTTAAGTTCTGGGTTTGTTACATAGGTATACATGTGCCATGGTGGTTTGCTGCAACCATCAGCCTGTCATCTAGGTTTTAAGCCCCTCACGCATTAGACATTTGTCCTAATCCTCTCCCTCTTCTTGCCTTGCTTCACCAACAGGCCTTAGTGTGTGATTTTCCCCTTCCTGTGTCTATGTGTTCTCGTGTTCAGCTCCCACCTATGAGTGAGAAGATGAAGTATGGTTTTCTGTTCCTGTGTTAAGATGGTCCCCAGAATGATGGTCCCCAGCTTCATCCATGTCCCTGCAAAGGACAAGAACTCATTCCTTTATAATGGCTGCATAATATTCCATGGTATATATGTGCCACTCCAGTCTATCACTGATGAGCATTTGGGTTGGTTCCAAGTCTTTGCAATTGTAAATAGTGCTGTAATAAACATATGTGTGCATGGGTCTTTATAGTAGAATGATGAAAAGATTTCTTCCCTTACCCATTGCTAGGCTCATGGCAGAGGCTCTTATAACAAAAGACAGATTAACAAGTTAAAAACACACAACTGTATTTAAGTTGTATGTGACACATGAATGTTCAGAAATTAATACCCAATGAAATAGGGACACCTGTGTAATTTTATGCTTAGGCTTGATGAAAAGTGGACAGTCATACAAAAGTATGATTGGACAAAGAGGGTATGATCTAATGGTGATAAATTTGGGGATGAACTTAGTAAGGCCTGTTTGTCAAGATTCTTCTGTGTCCCAGTGTTTTCAGAGATAAGAATATTCCTTCCCTGTAGGTATTGGAAGGGTACCTCTTAAAGGAGTGCCTTATACATTACTTTAGAGAAAAGATCAGATTATTCTTTTATGACCTGCTTCTGGGAAGAAGGTCATGAGAAGGTCAGAGAGACCTTCCTGCTTTTGTTGTTTTCTCAAATGCCAATGTGCCATATTTGGGGGTAGCATGTCCTAAATCCCATCAATAGAAAGAAGACACTTGGACAGAATCTAAGATATGACTCCTTACTACATCCCTGCATCATTCATGGGCTAGAATTCCATTAGGAATCCAGTAAAGTCCCAGAGCACGTATGTTAAGCAGTCATTCATTCCCAGTGGCTGTGGAATGAAAAAGTCTGGCTGTAACTATAGGAAACACAAAAAACTGGCTTGAGAAAGCAATTTAGGAGCGAATTTTAAAGGGAGTTTATTCTCCCAGGAGAGAGACTGTTCTCACTATAAAGCAAGACCAATCCCACAGAAGTAGGAAATGTCCAATGCCCTTTGCGCTCACACTTCAAGTTTAAAAACTCTTGGTGACCTTTATTCTAGGAAAGGAACATATATCAAAAGAGTCTAGATTGGGAATCAACAAAGACTAATGTAATCTCCAATTAGATCAATAAATACCACATGCTGGGATAATACAAGTTCTCTGTATGCTCCTTTCTAATAATCACAAATACTCTTTCTCTGAAAGGTAATTTCTATGTAACTTATGAGATAATTATTTTCTTGCTTTCTTTACAGTTTTGCCATCTAAATATATGACCCTAAGATATAATGAAATTTTGTTACTAAACTTTATAAAAATTGATTAAAACTGTATACATTTTTGATTGCTTTTTTACACAATATTATGTTAGTCACATTTATTCATATTGCCATCTACATGTTCAGTTTTTTTCCTAAGATTTTCTATTGTGTGACTACACCACAATTTAAATATCTGTCTTTTATTGATGAACAATTATTTATCATAAACTATGTCCCAATGAATATTCTTGTATATGTAGCCTATTGCAAACTTGCAATAGTTGTAAGTTTTATTCTTTATTAAGTTTTGCAAAGACCAACCCAATGAGAAAAGCAAAAGCTGTTTACTCAGAGATTGCTATACCAAGGAAGTCAGCCATCATCAGAGTGGCAGAGACTCAAAGGCAGGTAGAGAAATCGAAAATCTCTATAGTGGAAAAGGAGAAGGCTTCAAATATGCTCTGCTGGCAGGCTGTTGTCATAGGGCAGCTGTAGATGGAATAATTAGAAGTGAGACATCCTATGTAATTTATTAGGGGTATATATTTAGCTTTGTCTGGTTGGTCCTAAGTTGAAAGTGGTGACAAAAATTAGGGAAACCGTTAGTTATTAATCAAGTCCTGCCCATTTAGGATTGGTTGTTGCAGAAGCTGGTTTTGAGCTTTTTGGATTGTTACTGAAGATAGCAATCTGGCTGGTTTCCTGGTCTGGTCTGTTTACTGTACCTACGGGGGTTGATTTTCTGGGCAGGTTGCTGCAAGTTGGGCGTCAAAGTTCTATTTTTATATTTCATCCAGCTATTGTTCATTTGTATATTCAGTCTCTTTCTCTTGTGATTTTTGTCATCTGGCTTTCCTGAACTTCAGGATATAATAACAAAATATATTTTATATCATTTTTGTGATAGTTGGATAATATTGATATATTTGATATCTGTCTCACTGTTTGACACATAATTGTTCTTTCCTCTTTACACCTCTTCCAATTTAATGGATGCTTGACAAGTGTCTACCAGTGAACCGCAAGCAGTATTGCTTGAAGTGTGCATGTTGTAAAAAATTCAGGCATCAAAATGGCTACTCCAGTAGCCTTTCTATCCTGAGAATCCATATCTGTGTTGCTAGTTGTAACATTTCTGTGATTTATTTCCAAAGATAAAAGTCCTTGGATGAATTAGTAGGTTTTCCTAGTGTCACATTATTAGTAAATGGAAGACCTTAGATTTAAATCTAGAGCTGCCTGATTCCAACGTACATGCTTTTATTTGCCTCCTTTCCTCCTATATGTAAATGCCTCCCAGTATTTTAGGGGCATTTTCCTAACTTATCAGAACACAGGGAAACTTTTTTTTTTTTTTTTTTTTTTTGAGACAGAGTTTCACTCTTTTGCCTAGGCTAGAGTGCAATGGTGTGATCTCGGCTCACTGCAACCTCCGCCTCCCAGGTTCGAGTAATTCTCCTGCCTCAGCCTCCCGAGCAGCTGGGACTACAGGCTTGCGCCACCATGCCCAGCTAATTTTTTTATTTTTAGTAGAGACAGGGTTTCACCATGTTGACCAGATGGTCTTGATCTCTTGACCTCGTGATCCACCCGCCTCGGCCTCCCAAAGTGCTGGGCATCCAGGGATACTTTTAAGGTCGTAATACGTTGATAGAAACCCAACAGAAAATATTCAGAGATTCAAAGAATAAATGAAAGTTCATTACATAATAAAATTTTATCATTTATTTTGATTGCCACTTAACATGAAAAACCATTTTATACATATCCAATGTAATAAAGAGCAGCAAATGAACTACACATACGCAGTAAGTAAGCTGATGGTCATGAATTAAGCTATTCCAAACATCATTAATGCTTACATCTTGGAGAGATCCTTACCGTCTCTAACACCAGTTTTAAAAACAATGGCTGTTGTTACTTAATTTTACTTTGAGGTTGTGGTTGTTCTGATTTCACTGGAATTTTGCATATTTCATTAGGTCACAATATGAGTGCCTCCATCATTTTTTTTTTTTTTTTTTAGGCAGAGTCTTGCTCTGTCGCCAGGCGCCAGGCTGGAGTGCAGTGGCGCGATCTCAGCTCACTGCAACCTCCTCCTCCTAGATTCAAGTGATTCTCCTGCCTCAGCCTCCCGAGTAGCTGGGACTACAGGCCCACGCCACCACGCCCAGCTAATTTTTGTATTTTTTAGTAGAGACGGGGTTTCAACATGGTATCGATCTCTTGACCTTGTGATCTGCCCCCCTCGGCCTCCCAAAGTGCTGAGATTACAGGCGTGAGCCACCGCGCCTGGCCTCCATTTTTTTTTTTAAGTTTTCCCCTCTTAACCACAGAATTGGTTTTGTGTAGCTGGGTTGTTCAAAATATACATATAGTATATTGTATTTTCTAAACAATAAAAAAATACAAAATATGTTTGAAACATTATTATATAGTATTAAAATTAAATTATAAATGAAAAATGTTGCTTTCATCTGTTTTTAAATAGCACTTAGTATTCCCTGGATGGTATTTCAGTAAATGCTATTATAGTTGAGCTAGGCACTATGCATTCAGCATTAGTGACAATTAGAATGCATTGAACTTTTTCAATTTTGTCATGCATTTTAGAGCTATGATGTCTCTATTTATCTGACCAGTTGTCAAAGCTGAATTGGTTTTTAAAACAATGATAAATTAAAAAGAAAGAGGCTTTCTGTATCTTTAAATATTCCAAAGAGAATGTCTACCTGTTTATACTTTTAACATGTAGTAGTACTAAAGTGAGTTGATACTCATCTCAGCAAGGGTTTTTTTTTAACCTCATCACTTTTAGAAAATGATTGCTTGCATATCTGATCTATAGAAATTATAGTGCATGAAATTATGGAGGTTTTTGTTTAGCATATTAAAGCTTGTCACGTTATTAATGCCATTTCAGAAAAATTCAGACCAGCTACTGTCCAACCCCATGAGCTCAGGCCTGCTTTATTCCAGTGACTTCGTTAAAAAGTCTGGCAGAGACTGCATCTCAGAAAGGTCCTTGTCTTTAAAATGGCATTCAGCTTACTGTAAGCCCTACTCAGGTGTGACTGATAATCCACTGCTATTACTCATACATACTGGAGTACAGTAGAATTATTTAATTGAAAGAGATAAAAATTAAGGAAGGATATAGCTTAATTTTATCTTGCTTTATAGAGGTTTAAGAAACAATATGAGCTTTATCTTGGTATACAGTGTTGTTGAAACAGGAAGTTACAAAATTAAAAAACGAGACTATATTGATGTATTACTATGCAATGATATCTAAGAAATAACATATTAATATAACCAGTAAAAACAAAACGGAAATTTAGTGTTCAAGGCAAAAGGAATGCCCCTGAAATTTGTGGAATTGGGTTTGAATCTTAGTTTTTCCTATTGAAAGAGGTATGATCCTACACAAATCACATCACTTCCGTGAACACCAATTTTTTTCTTTTATATAATTGTGTAATAAGGTTTCTTTTGTCTATTTCACAAAATTTTAGGGAGAACTTACAGCACAATTCAAGGTAATGTTATAAAATGTTAGTGAATACAGAGAATGTCACAAACATTTTGCTGGGTGCTTTCTATATAATGTGTACACAAATACATTGTACATTGTGAATTACCACACAAATGTATGGAAATATTGTGACATGTAGAATAGTACTTACAACTGAGAACATGTGAGATTTGATTTTCTTTTTTTTTTTTTTTTTGAGTTATTTCTCTTAGAATAATGGCTTTCAGCTTTATACATATTGCTGTGAGCTGGACTGTTTCTTCAAAATATGTCTATCCTTGTCCATAATGTCATGAATATAATTACCCTGACTATAATTAAATAGAATAAAATTATTTGGAACTAAAGATATAGGAAGTGAGAAATGAGAAGATGAGAGCTGATGAAGAAAGAAAGGAAGAACAAGGGAAAATGTGACTGAGAGGAGGGTGAAGGATTTGCCTGGAGTGAAAGGGAAGGAGTACAAAAGAAGATGTTAAGTTGTTTTTGGCTGTTCTTATGTACATCAAATCATGCATGGGATTTGAAAGAAACTGAATTTTGGTGGCCAAAGACCTATAGAACTAACAAGATGATACCAGCAAAGGAATTTCACAAGATGCTAAGTTTGGGCTGGATGTCTAAGCTAACATCCAGGTTGCCATGCGTATGCGTCTGTTTTGGTTGCTATAATGAAATATCATAAATTGGGTGGCTTATAAACAACAGATATTTATTTCTCACAGGTTTGGTGTCTGGAAAGTTTAAGATAAGACACCAGTAGATTTGGTGAGTGCTAACTTTCTGGTTCATAGATAGCTGTCTTCATGCTATACCCCCATGTAGCAGAAGGGACAAGGGTTTTCTGGTGTCTCTTACATAAGAGCCCTAATTCCATTGGTGGAGGCTCTGCACTCATGACCTAATCAACTTTCAAAGGCCTTACTTTCAAATGTTTCCACATTGGAGAATAGACTTGAAACTATGAATTTTGGGAGAAACATACATATTTAACCTACAATATCTATTTATTAGGCACTAATGCACTGACATTAGCTGTTAAGTAAGGCCAAAGACTAAGAGTGTGTATTGGTGCTCCCTAGCTTTCACTCACAAAGGAAGAATATATTTAGCCTCTTGCCCTTCCATTTCCTGACTGTCCACTTGTCTCTTATCCTTAGAATCTGACATCATCAAGCCACTTTTGTCTCTGTGAATTTTTCTCTTACGTGTTTGCCAAAATAATAATTCTTTCTTTTATTTAATCCAAATATATACATTTACCTAAAATGATACTTCTTATACTTGGAAGATAATTTAGCATTAGACAGAGCTGGTTTTGAGCTCAGGGATAACTTAGAAATGCCAATATCTCACAGAACATCCTCCATTGTTACCACAACTATGTGGGTATGAGGACACCAGACTAAGTTCTGCAAAACTCAGCCAAGAACAATTCTCAGGGCTGCCAGTCTGAATATGAGATATCACAACTATATCTTGATTAAAATACACCATGGAATATTATGCAGCCATCAAAAATGATGAGTTTGGGTCCTTTGTAGGGACATGGATGAACCTGGAAACCATCATTCTCAGCAAACTGACAGAAGAGCAGAAGATCAAACACCGCATGTTCTCACTCATTGGCGGGTGTTAAACAATGAGAACACATGGACACAGGGAGGGGAGCACTACACACTGGGGTCAATTGGGGGGAAATAGGGGAGGGACGGTGGGGGGTGGGAAGCTGGGGAGAGATAGAAAGGGGAGAAATGCCAGATGTAGGTGATGGGGAGGAAGGCAGCAAATCACACTGCCACGTGTGTTCCTATGCAACAATTTTGCATGTTCTTCACATGTACCCCAAAACCTAAAATGCAATAAAATAAATAAATGGAAAAAAAAATTATAACCATAAAAAAAAATAAAATAAAATAAAATGAAATAATAAGTATAAAAACTACCTCTGTGACTGGCTTTTCTCCTTCCCTTTAAGTTTCGGTTGGTTACTTCATTCTTTTCTCCTTCCTTTTTACTTCTGTCTTCCTTTTTTCCTTTCTTCCTAATTTGCTGTATTTTTTCACTAATTTATTCAGGCATTCATTCAGCCAAATAGTTGGCACTATGCCACTGTTTCAGGTACAGCTAAGCATTATATTCAATAATTAGAAAAAGTGTTTCTGCTATCATAGAGTTTAGGTCTAGTGGCAGAGACGGAAATTCATATAAAAATCATATAAATAAAGATCAAGTTGCACTTTGATAAGTACTCTAGAAAGAGGTGGAAGATAGTTTCACATCATATAATACAGAGAAGAGGAGGTTTTCTTCAGGAAGTAATGATGGAGTAGAAATCTGAGGAAATATAAGAGTTAATTCAGTTTAAAGAATAAAGTTCTTGTTTTTAAACTTTAAGTTTAGGGGTACATGTGTAGGTTTGTTATAATATATAGGTAAACTTGTATCACAGGGGTTTGTTGTACAGATTATTTCATCACCCGGGAATTTAGCCTTGTATCCATTAGTTATTTTTCATGATTCATTCCCTCTTCCTACTCTCCACTTCCCAGTAAACCCCAGTGTGTGTCGTTCCCCTCTGTGTATTCATACATTCACATCATTTAGCTCTCACTTAGAAGTGAGAACATGTGGTATTTGGTTTTCTGTTGCTGCATTGGTTTGCTAAGGATAATGATTTCCAGCTCTATGTCCCTGCAAAGAACATGATCTCATCCTTCTGTATGGCTGCATAGTATTTCATGGTGTATATGTATTACATTTTCCTTATCCAATCTGCCATTTGTGGGCATTTAGATTGATTCGATGTCTTTGCTATTGTGAAGAGTGCTGCAGTGAACATACACATGGATGTATCTTTATGACAGAAAGAATGATTTATATTCCTTTGGATATATACCCAGCAATGGGTTTGCTGTGTTGAGTGGTATTTCTCTTTTTAGGTCTTTGAGGAATTGCCACACTGTCTTCCACAATGGTTGAACTAAGTTTTACTCACACAGACAGTGTATAATTTTTCCTTTTTCTGTGCAACCTCTCCAGCATCTGTTTTTTTTTTTTTTTTTTTTGACTTTTTACTAACAGCCATTCTGACTATTGTGAGATGGTATCCCATTGTGGTTTTTATTTGCATTTCTCTAATGATCAGTAATCTTGAGCTTTTTTCATATAATTGTCAGATGTATATATGTCTTCTTTAGAAAAGTATTTATATACTTTGCCAATCTAGATGTTGGATATTGGACATTAGTCATATGCATAATTTGCAAAAATGTTCTCCCATTCTGTAGGTTGTCTGTTTACTCTGTTGATAGTTTATTTTGCTGTGCACAGCTCTTAAGTTTTCTGAGATCCCATTTGTCAATTTTTGCTCTTGCTGCAATTGCTTTTGGCTTCTTCATCATGAAATCCTTCCCTGTTCCTATGTCCAGGATGATATTGCCTAGGTTACCTTCCAGGTTTTCTTTTCTTTTTGGTTGCATTTTTCTTTTTTTTTTTTCCCCATTTATTTATTTATTTTTCCCATTTATTTATTTTATTGCATTTTAGGTTTTGGGGTACATGTGAAGAACATGCAAAATTGTTGCATAGGTACACACGTGGCAGTGTGATTTGCTGCCTTCCTCCCCATCACCTACATCTGGCATTTCTCCCCTTTCTATCTCTCCCCAGCTGCCCACCCCCCACCGTCCCTCCCCTATTTCCCCCCAACTGACCCCAGTGTGTAGTGCTCCCCTCCCTGTGTCCATGTGTTCTCATTGTTCAACACCCGCCTTCCAGGATTTTCATAGTTTTGGGTTTAACATTTAAGTTTTAATTTATTTTGAGTTGATTTTTATATATGGTGTGAGGAAGGAATCAAGTTTCAATCTTCTGCATATGGCTATCCATTTATTCCAGCATCACTTATTGAATTGGGAGTTCTCTCCCCATTGGGGGCAAAAAAAATTTAGCTTCATTGAAATCAGATGATTTTAGATGTATGACCTTATTTCTGGGCTCTCTGTTCTATTCCATTGGTCTATGTGTCTGTTTTCATGAGAAGAGCTTTCAAACAGAAAGAAGAACATGTGCATATACCCATTGGCAGGAATATGTATGACACATCCAAGAAACAAAAAGAAGACCAGTGCAGCTAGAGTACCAAGAAAGAATAAGCATGGAAGCACATGATACTGGAAAGATAGGTGGGGACCAAACAATGCAGGTTAACATTAAGAATATTTGTCTCTATCCTAAAAGAAATAGGAGGACATTAAATATTTTTAAAATGAGAATACTTGATTAGACTTCTATTTTGAAAAGATGCCTTTGGTTGCAGTGTAGGAAAATAGAGAATGAATTGTCGGTTTATAATTAAGATTACAGAAATGACTCAAAGTATTAAATTCAGGGAATTAGTTATCTAGTTTATCAAGTGGATTAAAAAGTCAAAGTGAGGTAAGCAGAATTAGCAACAGCTTGAAGTCCCTAACATCCCCAGGCTGGAAGGGCAAAGGAAACAGGTGGTAGACTGATGTCCTGGGCCCACAGTCTCCTAATGGAACCTGGAATCATAAAAGGTAAGAGCTATATCACAGAAAAGATAGAAACAGTGCCAGAGATGTTGCCTAGGGATGAAAACAGCTGGGTTGTCCCTACCATCCTCCAATTTCCTGCCACTGTCTCCCACTGGGAGAATCATCAGGAAGCCAGCTAACACATATCTGGGTTATCAAAGTGTTGAATGGTTAGTCTCCCTACATTGTCAAGCAGCACACAGGAAGAATGAAGGTCTGATCTAAGGACTAATAGGTCCAGAACTAGCAGAAAGGGCAGGAGTGGATGGTGAGGTGGGTGGTGCAGATTTGGAGGCATTGAAATAATTCAGCAGCTTAGACTAAACTAGGGTCAGAGAAAATAGGGAGAAGTATATTTAAGATATATTTAAAAGAAAAAAAATCAGTAAGACTTAGTGATGGATTAAATTTGAGAATTAAGAAAATAGGAAGTATAAAAAATTTCAACTATTTTCCTTGATTGAGTTCGTTTTGTGGTTTTTGCAGAACTATAAAGCTGTCACTCAAAAATAATCCCTGAGTATTTAACCAAATTGCTACTCCAAGTTATAATAAGAAAGGGCAGCCAGCAATTGTCTAGATGTCATGCAGCAGAGAAAGAAGGAGATTGCCTGCTACCATGGAAACATTTGTTATTGTCACCAGGTGGCACAGGAAAGAACAGCAAGTTCTATAACTGAGGAACAGAGGATTTATGGAGCAATATTAATAGATCTCCCAGATATCTCTTTTACTGATTATAAAAACCAACTCACTACAGAAATTGAAAGGATAACATACCAGATCTGATAATAGGCCTGTGTGTGTGTGTGTGTGTGTGTGTGTGTGAGTGAGTGTGTAGTGTGTGTGTAGTGTGAAGTAGTTGAAAAATACCTTGAGAATTTCTAAAGAGCCATATAGGTAGTCCAAAAATAAGTATCTCAAGACATCAGAACAAAGGTAAAGATGAAGCTGTGGCATAGAAGAATATGTGGGCCAAAACATGAATGGCTTCTGGCTTATCCTGCGCAGCTGCAATTGCATTTAAGTGGGTGAGGTGGAGTGGACAAGAGAGGTCAGCAGTCACTAGACCTGTTCTCAATAGCTTTTGCCTGACAAGTCCTCAGGGGAGAGTCAGGACCTTGACACAATATGCTTCTACTTACGATAATTTATACATTTTTAACTTCAGTAAAAATATAAGCAAAAGATAGCTAAAGCAATTTTATCAATAATAACCAAGCTATATAATGATGCACTACTTCCTTGGCTCAATGAAACATTAATTAAATACCTAACATATGCATGGCTTTGTGCTAGTTTCTTAAAGGGCTACAAAGAAACACAGAGTACATTTCATAACACATACAGCAAGATTCTTTCATTTTTAATTTTAGTAACACAATTGATTAGCTCTAGCAACACTGAATTTCAAGCAAATCCACTTACTAGTATCCATCTACTAGATACCTACTAGTATCTCACATATAATAAAACATCAATCTAAATTCATGTGAAAGAAAATCTGTTTTATGGATCAGAACAGTTAACGTGTATATGTAGAAACCATAGGATTTGAAAAGATCCTGTGGACATTATCAAATAAGGATGCAATGAAGTATTTGAGGTAGACAAAAGCATTATTAAACAGGTAGGTTATTTTGAAAAAGCCTCAAAATGCCATTCTGAGAAGCACAAAATCTCTAAAGATCAACAAAATAATTCTAGAAGATACATTTTTGTGCCAGGAATTAGGATATAATCAGGTATTTTCACAGAAAAATAAATTAAAAATTCATCAAGGAACAATCAGGTGACTTGCCAGAGATAGAAAACCGAAGAGCAAGATGTAAATGTCTTGATAGGAAATGTATGAAGGGCAAGTTGACCAAACTGTTGAAATTGTGATCTTTGTTTTTTGTGGAGGTAATTAACATCGAACTTTAATTTTACATGTATAGAAACAATAGACTCACATTGGAAAACAATGGAAAGACTTAGAGATAGAACCAGTCCCTTGCCTAAGATACCTGATACCTACTTTTAGGGTCCAAGCAGAAATTTTGGTATCCTAAGCAAGAAAGAAACAGGGATTCAAATTGAAAGAATTTATTTTGCAATAAGACAGGAGCAGAGGGAAAAAGGAAAGATGGGGCTACTGAGCACATAGAAGAGTGCTGTGCAGTTTTTGCTCACTGAACAGGTCCTTGACCTTGATCTTGAGTTTTCAGCTTCATCCAACTCATAGACTGCCAAGGGAAGGCATCTGTTCTGGAGCTTTTTTCATCTTGTTGATGGGTGGGAAGAAGAATGGCAGAAAGGAAGGTGCAGAGTATTTACTAGTTTGGGAGAGGACTCTTTAAAAATCTTTGTTTTGAAAGTTGGATCTCTGCAATTTCTAGTGATTAGTCAAAGTATGGTACGTCTGTTAGGAATTAATGTTCTACTTATTTTGTATTGAAGAGTGGCTTCCTGTGCTCAGAAATAAGTTGGAGTCGTGAACGACTGAGTGGTTTTTCAAACTGGTATGCTATAGAAAAGCATGACAACAAAATCAACATAGTTGCAAATAAGTACTGGCTATGTGGCCTTTATGGGTGCTAAGCATGTCTTTCCCATCTTACTAGACATGAGCCTCTCTATCTCTTACAAAGTAGTCTATCACCTTACATTGTGGATATCAGTTGCTCAGTGACTCTATTAATATGTGAAAATTCAAAATTCTGACGGGAAAAATTCAGAATCATCATTCTGACTATGGATAATGTATTGGCTGTCAAGTTTACAGTTTGCCAAAAGTCAGACCCCTAAGGGATTTATGCACAGATAGTTCCCAGCTTCTGATGGTTTGACTTACAATGGTAAAAAATAATACCCATTCACAGTAGAAATTGTACTTCTTTTGCAATGCTGTGTAGTGGCAGCGAGCCACAGTTCCCAGTCAGCCATATATTAAAATTTATGACATTTTCAACTTATGATGAGTTTATCAAGATGTAATTTCATTTTTAAGTCAAGGAACATTTGTATTCCATAGAGAAACACAATAATCTTTTTAGGAAAATAAAATATTAGTGATGAAAAAATATGGAATTTTAAATAAAAAAATTTAAATGGATGATATTAATAAAACAAAGTTAAATACAAGACTCATTTTTATAAACTCAATCATTACAGATGGCAGTGCAGTTGGACATCATCCTCTAGATAGCAGTTTTACAATACATATGAAGTGCTGTAAACAGTTTAGTAATCCCATTTATTGAAAAGTGCCAGAGAAAATGTAAGAGAGAGAAAGGGGCTGTATGCAAGAAGATTATTATCAAATTAAATTAATTAAAATGTTCAATTATGAGGCAATATTTCAGTGAAATAAGTCTTATCTATTTAATGGACTATTGCCTAGGTAATAAAATAGTAATTACGGCTTCTAAGTAGCACCATAAATATGTTAATATAAAAATGTTGAATGGGAACAACAGAACACTAAATTAAAAGCATATATATTATGGTTAGAGTAATAAAAATTATCTGCACATGGATAGACACTGAAAGATATGACAGAGAGTCAATTTTTTCTATTGTCTTGCTTTTACATACCAAAGTAACTTTTTGACTTTTAATTTTGTGGTAACAATGTCTGCCTTTTCTCACTGTCTTCTATACATAGGAGAGGTGACCAATCCGATTGGTGAGTTTGGGGGAAGGAGTCACTGTACATCTATATCCTTGACTTTTCTCTTTTCTGGGCCCAGTAAAGACACAGGCTGCAGGCATTTCTGCCTTTGCTATAGCATCCTTCTATGGGTAAGGCTTCTGGAACAGGCCCTGTCCTTCGCAGAGAACTCCTTACATTTTCCAACCTCACTGACTGTGCCTAGGTACATATATCAATTCTATAGGGGTAGGAATGAGTTGTTTTTTTGGTGGTTGTGTCTTTGTCTGGTTTTGGTATTACAGAAATGCTGGCCTCATAGATAAGTTCAGATATATTCCCTCCCATTTATTTATTTATTTATTTATTTTTATGAAATAGGTTGTGTATAATTGGTATTAGTTCTTAAATGTTCAGAAGAATTCTGCAGTGAATCTGTCAGTTCCCAGGCTTTACTTTGATGAGATTCTGTTTATTATTGCTTTGATTTTCTGACTTATTTGTCTGTTCGGGATTTTTTTTTTTTTTTCATGATTCAATCTTGGTAGGTTTTATGTTTCTACACATTTATCCATTTTTTCTAGGCTTTCAATTTTGTTGGCATACCTTTGTTCACAATTGTCTCTATTGATCCTCTGCATTACTATCGTGTCAGTAGTAATGTTTCCTTTTTCCTTTTTATTTATTTGGTTCTTTTCTCTTTTTTTTTCTCAGTCTAGAGAGATAAAAGTTTGGTTATCTGTTTGATAAAAAAGTTTTTGTTTTGCTGATCTTTTCCTCAGTCTCAATTTTATTTTTTTCTACTTTAAACTTTATTATTTCTTTTCTTCTACTATTTTTGGTTGCTTTGTTTTTGCTTTTCAAGTTCCTTGAGATTATCATTAGGTTGTCTATTTGGAGTCTTTCCATTTGTTTTGCATATAGGCATTTATTGCTATAAACTTTTCTTTTATGGCTGCTTTTGCTGTATCCCATAGGTTCTGATATGCTGTGTTTCTATTTGTTTCCAAAACAAATTTTTAAATTTTCTTTTTAATTTCTTCATTGATTCATTGGTTGTTTATGAACATGTTGCTTTGTTTCTCAGTATTCATTCCATTACCAAAGTTCCTTCTGTTATTTATTTCTGTTTTTACTCTATTATGGTCAGGAAATATACTTGATATGATTTACAATTTTTAGAATTTGTTGTCTTGTTTTGTGGCGTAACACATGGTCTATATTGTTGAAATGCTGAGAAGAAAAATGTATATTCTGCAGCAGTCAGAGGAAATTTTCTGTAAATGTCTCTTAGGGCCACGTGGTCTAGAGTATAGTTTAACTCTGTTTCTTCATTGACTTCCTGACCAGATGACCTGTTGATTATTGAAAGTGAAGTATTGAAGTCTCCTACTATTTTTGTATTATAGCCTATCTCTCTCTTTATATCAATTAATATTTGCTTTATATATCTGAATGCTCTTGTTTTGAGTAGATATATATATACTTATTATTGTTACATTATTTTATAGAATTATCATATAATGACCTTTATCATTATATAATGACCTTCTTTGTCTTTTGTTTGTTTATTTTTGACTTAAAATCTATTTTATCCAATGTAAGTATAGCTACTTCTGATCTGTTTTGGTTTCCATCTCCATGTAATATGTTTTTCCATCACTTTACCTTCAGGTCTGTGTATGTCTTTGCATGTGAAGTTGTTTTCTTGTAGGCAGCCTATTTAGGTCTTATTTTTAATCTCTTTAGCCACTCTATGTCTTTTAATTGTAGAATTTAGTTCATTTACATTTAATATTATCTTTAATAGGTAAGGCCTTTTTCCTACCATTTTGTTATTTGTTTCCTAGTTTTTGTGTAATTCTTCTCTTCCTTTATTACTGTATTTATATGTGGTTAAGTGATTGTATTTGGTAATATATTTTAAATTGTTGCTTTTTAACTTTAGAGTGTTTTATACATTTTTGCTTTTTTGTTACCATGAGGCTTACTAAAATCATCCTATTGTGACGGGGTGTGGTGGCTCACATCTGTAATCCCAGCACTTTGTGAGGCAGAAGTGGGTGAATTACCCGAGGTCAGGAGTTCAAGATCAGCTTGGCCAACATGGTGAAACCCCATCTCTACTAAAAATATAAAAAATTAGCTGGGTGTGGTGGTGGGCATCTATAATTCTAGCTACTCAGGAAGCTTAGGCAGAAGGATTTCTTGAAACCAGAAGGCGGAGGATGGAGTGAGCTGAAATTGTACCATTTTGCTCTATCTTGGGCAACAAAAGTGAAACTCTGTTTCAAAAAGAAAAAAAATATTCTATAAACATTCTATAGTTATAACAAATATTTAAAACTAATACTGACTTAACTATAAATGCAACAACAACAAAAAGAAATTAAACAACTTTCCCAGCATAAACCTGGTATACGTTGTGAATTAATTCCCTTCTTCCTCTACATTTTGAATTTTTTGGGTCACAGTTCACATTTTTATATTGCTTATTGTTTTACAAATTTTTGTAGTTATTCTTACTTTTAATAGTTTTATGTTTTGGTCTTCTTACTAAAGACATAAGTGCTGTAAACACTACAATTACAATACAATATTACAATTACATTGGCATCCTTTCCTTTCAGCTTGAAGAACTGCCTTTAGTATTACTTGTAGGATAGATATGGTAGTGATAAATTCTCTCAGCTTTTGTTTGTCTGGGAAAGTCTTTATCTCTTCTTCATTTCTGAAGGATAAGTTCACCGGGCACAGTGTTCTTGTTTAACATTTTTTCCCCCTCAGAACTCTGAATATATTGTCCCATTCTCTTCTGACCTGTAAAGTTTTGGCTAAGAAGCCTGTTGCCAGGGATATTAGATCTTCCTTTATGTTTTTTTCCTTTTTTTCTCTCACTGCCTCCAGGATCCTCTCTTTGCTTACAACCTTTGAGAATCTGACTATAATATCTCTTGGGGTATCCTTATTTGTGTTGAATCTGATGTGACCTTAGACCTTCCTGTACCTGACTATTTATATCTTTCTGCAGGTAAGAAAAGTTTTCTGTTGTTTCTTCCAACCATTTTGTCTTTCTCACTTCCCTCTTTAACTCCAATAACCTAAATGTTGCTCTTTTTATGTCATCCAATAGATACAAAAGCTTTGTTTTTTTCTTTATATTCTTTATTCATTTTCTTCTTCTGATTATGTATTTTCAAATAGTTTGTCTTCAAGCTCACTGATTCTTCTGTTTTCTTTGTTTCTTTTTTTTTTTCATCAATTCAGCTGTTGATACTCTTGCATTTTCTTATTTCATTCATTGTATTTTTCAGCTCCGGGATTTCTGAGGGTTTGTTTTGCTTTGTTTTAGTTATTGCAATATCTCT
The DNA here is from genome assembly GCF_009761245.1 of Sapajus apella. Classification (NCBI taxonomy): domain Eukaryota; kingdom Metazoa; phylum Chordata; class Mammalia; order Primates; family Cebidae; genus Sapajus; species Sapajus apella. The sequence continues at coordinate 11,327,120 of NW_022436978.1, read as the reverse complement.
GTTAAGTTTCTCTGATAAATTCCAAATAGATTTTCTCTTTTTTCTTGAAATTTTTTTTCTTAAAATTGCTTTGTTGAATTATTTATCTTAGGGATTACACATTTTCATTACTATAGGCTAGTTTCTGGTGCCTTATTTTGTCTGCTTGATGAGTTCGCATTTTCCTGAATATTCTTGATGTTTGTAGAGTGTGATGATGTCTATACATTGAGTGCTTAGGTATATATTTTAGTCTTCACATGCTGGCTTTTTATGTGCCTGTCCTTCAGAGGGCCTTCTGGAGATTCCAGCTGATTGTTGTGCTTCCTGAGCCTGGGACCACAGTGGTCATCTTAACTCTAATGGATTTTCTAACCCCAGGATTGTCATGAGTCTCACAAAGGATCAGAGGTTGACATGGCTTTCCAGCCTAGATAGAACTGGGGAAGATCTAAGTAGGGTACTAAGGCTGTGTGAGAATGGTGCCCAGGTACCTGAGTCTGGAAGACTATCCCAGTGGCATAGATAGGCGTGCCTCCCAGCAGGTCTTTGCACAGGCAGGAATGGTTTCCAACTACAGCAAGAAGAGCTGAAGATGGGACTAGCCTCCCTTGGGATCTACTGTCAGCTGAAGAGCCAGGCAGGTACATATTTCTCAGCAAGTTCTTGTATAGATAGGATAGATTCCTGTTTGTAGTGAAAGAGACCAAATCTAACACTGAGCCTCTTTGGGATCTGCTGTGGAAAAGAAGTTAGCCAGTGTGCTTGTCTGGAAGGGTTAGAATCCCAGGCTGGGAAATATGGGCAAGTCTCCTCTGAGTTGTGTGAGCAGCTCTGAGCTGGGAGGTCACCTGAAGAAGCCTAGAGCAGTACCACAGGGTAACTCTCAAGTTCTGCTGCCAAGATCAATGTTACTGAGCCAACCAGCCTTTTTTACAAGGGACTAGTGTGCTTGGTTTCTTCAGGACCACATGACAGCTGGTTTTAGTTGTAGGTTCAAGGCCAAACAGGGCTATAGCCAAGCTGCTTCAGAGACTAGACTATTAACTGGACTTGAACCTGGAAGCAAGCTTGGCAGATCAGCCACCTGGATGTTGATCTGCACTAATTAAACAACCCTCCAAGGTATTGAGAGCTAGCAGGGTTTCACAGACTCCTACCTGAATCCTGAGGCTCTCACAGAGAGATTTTTGATGCTAGGTAGATGCAGAACTTTTGTTATTTCAGGGGTATTAGCAGGTTACCTTGTATTTCACCATTTTGGTGACATCAGTCCTTCTATAATTCTTTTCATTACATTTACAAAATTGTCTCATTTGTCCAACAAATTTAATCTCACTGTATCTGAGAGACCCACTGTTACCATGGAGGTTGTATGTTGAGAATAATACCAAAAATAGGTGAATGAAATTTAAACTATCAAATTGTATAGGTAATAAAAATGTTTTATCTTTTTATTTTCTTAGTTATTGAGCAGAAAGTCTGAAAGTATCTGATTATCTTTTGTTAGAACAGTATATTTTTAAAATATTACAAATTTGATTTAAATGATCAATAACTCAAAATTAGTCATTAATGTAACTAGGTATTCATTCTTATCACAGTCAACTAAAACTGAGTAAATTGAAGATTACAGAGGATTAATGAACACATCAGGGTCACAGAAGTAGTAAGTGGAAGAATTCACAAACTGGTTACAGAAAGAGTAGAGATTGTTTATGTCAAAGTAGGTGGCTCCCTATTCTTAGAACTATAGATGGCATTGCTGTTTATCAACACTGACAAGCTTGACACATAATCTAACCCTAGTGCAAGTTTGTGACAAGTCTCTTTTGAAAGGTCTTTAGACACAAGTGTCTCTTTGCTGGGATCTGTGAACTGAATCATGGTTACAGAAAGGATGACAATCATTCTGCAGGGCCTGAGGTTGAACTTCAGCAATTATGACAGTTTTCACAACTGCTTAGTATCAAGACAGAGAATCTGAAAGGTGTTTTTTTTGGGAACTTCACAGAAAAAATATTATCTAGTGATAAATGGAATAACGTCTGATAATGTGCTGAAAGATTCTCCAAAGGGTAGAGCTTACCTGGAGGAAGTTTCTGAATTATAATATTTGCCACCTTGCATTTTAGAGAGCTTTTGTCTGTGGAGGTAGAAAGGATGGTCACTTGTCAAGAATACTTGAAAAAAAATTAGGTTTAATCTAAATTGTACCATTTGACCTCCAGGATTTCTCTCAGTCCTAGGTGAAAGATAATTTTAAGGAAAAAAAATCCACTCTTTCACACCTCACCATTTTCATTTTCATAAGTTGTCATCCTTTCGTCAGCTCATCTCTGAAATTTTACAAAGAGGTAGCTGGTAAAAACAATTTATCTTCTTTTGCCAACTATCTCATCTGTTTAGCAATGCATATCTTAAAATAGAGGGGTGATACAACCTTTATTTTGTGGAAAGGATGTGGGAAACTCAGAGATAAATAATTATTACAATTCTAATTTATTAGCGATATATGAAAGAAAATTATATCAAAGTATTAAAAGAAAAGAAGAGGAGTTAACTGCTTTTTAGTTATTTACTAAATGCTAGCTTTGGGCTAGGTACAGTTCTAGAAATAAGATATAGCATTGAATGAAAACAAAAAATTCTATTTATCTGTGGGAATATAAAAAATGTGCATGTAAGCCAATAACTATGTGTCCATAGGTGAGAAGAATTATGAATAAAAACCAAGAAAGATGTTAGAGAGTGAGGGGCTGGGTTGTGTGATATTTTGTATATGATAGTCATGGGAAGCTTCTTGGATGAGGTGACATTTCAGGACAATGATTGCTATGAGAAACCATAGCATATTGGATATCCAGAGAAAAACAATCTAGGCAAAGCATACAGCAAATAGTCTGAAGTGGGACTATTCCTTTGATATCTGAGGAAGAGCAGGGAGATCAATGTGATTGGTAAAGGATGTGTCAAGGAGAGGAGACGGTATCAGAGAAACAAAGGGCCATGAATTAGTCTGTTCTCATACTGCTATAAAGAATTGCCCAAGACTGGGTAAATTATTAAAAAAGGGAATTTAATTGACTCACAGTTTCACGTGGTGGGGAGGCCTCAGGAAACTTACAATCATGGTGGAAGCAGAAGCAGTCAGGTCTTACATGGCTGCAGGTGAGAGAGCATGTAAAGGAAGTGAAGGGGGAAGAGCCCCCTATGAAACTATCAGATCTCATGAGAACTCACTATTGTGAGAACAGCATGGGGTAACCACCTCCATAATCCAATCACTTTCCACCAGGTCCCTTCCTCAACACTTGGGGATTACATTTTGAGCTGTATTTGGGCAGAAACACAAAGCAAGACCATATTATTTTGCCCCTGACCTCTCACAAATGTCATGGTTTTTTTTTTCACATTTCAAGGCTAATTATCTGAGACAAGTGAAGTCCCTTCCACTGAGAAGCCCGTAAAATAAAGTCAATTCCTTCCTAGATACAATGGGGATATAGGCATTGGGTAAATACACTATTTCAAATGGAAGAAATTGGCCAAAATAGACATGCCATAGGCCCCATGCAACTCCAAAACCCAATAGGGCAGTTATTAAATCTTACAGCTTCAAAATAGTCTTCTTGACTCCATGTCTCACATCCAGGACACACTGATTAGGGGGGTCGTTTCCCACAGTCTTAGACAGCTCCTTCATGGGCTGGTATTCAGTGGCCTGTGGCTTTTCCAGGTACACATTGTAAGCTCTGGGTGGGTCTATCATTCCAGGGTTTGAAGGATGGTGATCCTCTTTTCATAGCTACGCTAGGCAGTGTCCCAATAGGGACTCTGTGTGGGGCCTCCAACCCCACATTTATTCGCCTTCTGCACCACCCTAGCAGAGGTTCTCCATGAGGGCTCTGATCCTGCAGCAGGCTTCTGCCTGGGCATCCAGGCATTTTCCTGCATTCTCTGAAATTTAGGTTGAGGTTCCCAAACTTCAATTCTTGACTTCTGTGGACTTACAGGCACAACACGACGTGGAAACCATCAAGGCTTGGGATTTGCACTCTCTGCAAAAATAACGCAAGCTGTACCTTGTCCCCTTTCGGCCACAGCTGGAATGTATGGCACCAAGTTTCAAGGGTGCATACAGCAGTGAGGCCCTGGGCCCAGCCCATGAAACCAGTTTTTCCTTCTAGGTCTCTGGGCCTGTGATGGAAGGGATTGCCTCAAAGAACTCTGACATGCCCTGGAGATATTTTCTTCATTGTGTTGGCTATTAATGCATGGCTCCTCATTATTTATGCAAATTTCTGCAGCCAGCTTGAATTTCTTCCCAGAAAATGAACTTTTCTTTTCTATAGCATCATTAGGCTACAAATCTTCCAAACATTTATGCTCTGCTTCCTCTTTTAACATAAGTTCCAATTTCAGATCATCTCTCTCAAGTTTAATGTGCCACAGATCTCTGGCAAAGGGGCAAAATGCCACTAATCTCTTTGCTAAAGCATAGATAAAGTCATCTTCATTTCCGTTCCCAATAAGTTCCTCATCTCCATCTGAGACCACCTCAGCCTGGACTTCATTGTCCACATCACTATAAGCATTTTGGTCAAAACCATTCAACAAGTCCTAGGAAGTTCCTAACTTTCCCACATCTTTCTGTCTTTTTTGGAGCCCTTCAAACTGTTCCAACCTCTGCCTGTTACTGAGTTCCAAAGTGGCTTCTACATTTTCTACATCTTTATGGAAGCACCTCACTGCCTCAGTACTAATTTACTGTATTAGTCTATTTTCACACTGCTATAAAGAACTACTGAAGATGGGTACATTTTAAAGAAAAGATGTTTATTGGACTCATATTTCCATATGGCTGGGGAAGCCTCAGAAAACTCTCAATGATGGTGGAAGGGGAAACAGGCACATCTTACATGGCAGTAGGTGAGAGAGTGTGTGAAGGAAGTGAAGGGGAAAGAACACCTTATACACCATCATGAGAACACTCACTATCACAAGAACAGTATGGGGAACCGCCCCTATGATCCAATCATCTCCCACCATATCCTTCCCTCAACACCTGGTGATTACTATTTGAGATGATAGTTGGGTGGGAACACGAAGCCAAACTATATCAGGCCATGTAATATATAGGACCTTGTAGATCATACTTCAAGGTGCAGAATTTGAACTTTATTCTAAATGTAAAAGCCTTAGATGGTTTTGAGCAGAAGAGAAATGCAATTGTGAATTGAGTTGTGAGATAATCATACTGCTGTCTGGAAATTAAACCATGAGTGGACAAGGATTAAAGTCCGGTGAACAATGAAAAGATCCAATAAAATATCAATCATCCAAATGAGAGACTATGGGGATTGAACTAATGGCCAGTTGAGAAGTGAGCAGGATCAGATTTGAGGTAAACTGTAAACTACAGCTAACAGGATTTAATAATGGATTGGACATAATGTATGACAGAAAGAATGTATTCAAGAGTATTGTCAAGACTTTGGCTTGCTGGCTAAAGAAACAGAGATACAGTTAAGCCTAGAAGAGTAGAATCTCAGGTTTTTGTTTCATATGCTGTTGGTGGGGGACAAAGAGGCTGAAAGAGGGAGGAAAAGGAGGAGAAATGGGATCAATAATTTAGTTTGGTTCATGTTTAGTTTGAGGTTCCTACTATACATCTTAGTGGAAATACTGAGCAAGTACTGTATATCAAGTGTGGAGTTTAAAAAACAAATGAGTCTGGAGTTTTAAATTCAGGTGGCTTTAGATAAGTTTTAGTTAAGAAGACTTGACAGAATGTCTGGAAGGAGAAACCAGAGGCTGTCTATTGTCCTGAGAATTGCTTCCTGTTGGGATTTACCCTAATCGGAGGAGGGGGATTTTTCAGAGAGGGTAGATTTTTGTGTTTGTGTTTAACTTAAAACGCTTTCCTCTAAAGTACTTCAAATCTAAACCATGTCTCATAATCTTTACACGCGAAATGCTGACCTCATGACTGTCAAAGTAGACACTTAGTTCAAGTTAAAAAAGTAACAATTTAAGCTGCTCCTATTAAATAAGTGTTCAGAGCACACCACATGTAGTTGATAACTGTGGGTACTTAATTCATACTTTTGGTTGAATGAGAGGCTGATTGGCACTGAAAGACAATATATTTATTAATAGATAAAGTGAATAAGCATTGTATAAAACTTTAATATTAAATGTAAATTAATTTAATTTTAAAATTTCTGGACAATGCATGCTTTTACATTTTTTTTAATAAGAAAAGTTTTAAAAGCCATTAATAATAAAAACAGGCTCCAAAACACATCCTGTTTAAATAATTAACAAAATAAACTTTCTTCAAAAGTTTGAAATTATGATTTTATACAAGTTATTAATATATTCAAGAAACATTACTTTTATATTTTAGTTTAAAAACAATTTGATCTGAAGAACATTTTTTACCCTAATCTTTTCCATAGAACCATATTATTGATTCTGGCAATTTACATTGTTCTTACTATGTTAAATAGTTTAATTTAAACTATAAACCTCATGACTTATAAAAACTGGATTAAATAGAGCTTTTGAAAATGTCTTACAAACTCAGTAAGAAAGTAAGAAATATGAGGATTAAAACATAAAGTCTAACACCACAGTTTACTGTTTTCTTCTCCAGAAAACTCAAATTATAGTGTGGAGACTATTAGTCTTTTCCAGCTTTATTTTATTCATGTTCTAACAAATAATACACTGAAAACATGTAAATTCAATGGAGGAATTATCTCAGTGCTGGAAAATTATAAAAATTAAGGGGCCGGGCGCAGTGGCTCAAGCCTGTAATCCCAGCACTTTGGGAGGCCGAGGCGGGTGGATCACGAGGTCAAGAGATCGAGACCATCCTGGTCAACACGGTGAAACCCCATCTCTACTGAAAATACAAAAAATTAGCTGGGCATGGTGATGCGTGCCTGTAATCCCAGCTACTCAGGAGGCTGAGGCAGGAGAATTGCCTGCACCCAGGAGGCGGAGGTTGCGGTGAGCCAAGATCGCGCCATTGCACTCCAGCCTGGGTAACATGAGTGAAACTCCGTCCCTCCAAAAAAAAAATAAAAATAAAAATAAAAACTAAGAACATTTTCCTATAAAACTGTATAGTACTATAGACAAGACACATTCATGTTCATATTTAATGAATATAAGTTATCAGATGCCTACTAAGTTCCAGGTACCAAGCAAGATACTTTGTCATTTCTCTGACAATCTCAAGATGAGAATGTGGGGGTTGTCAGGTACACAATAATACACAAAAACAATAACTGATTACATTCATCAGAATACAGTGATTTAAAATATCTATGACCTGCAATAAACTCAGAGAATATAAGCATGAATGGTACCAGTTTTAGAGGAAAAGAGAATCTTTATAAAAGCAAATTTTCTTTCCTTAACAACTGTACAGCTTAAGTTGGACAGAGAGGGTTAATTCTAAAGTTTTCTTGGCAGGATTTATTTATTTATTTATTTATTTATTTATTTATTTATTTATTTTTCAGAGTTGGACTCCCTCACAGTGAGGTAGTAGTTTAGGCTTAAAACGATTAAATAGCATAAGAAACTTAATCTCAACCTACTTAATTTCCTAGGATTCCTGGCTGCAACACCAGGCTGTTTTGTAAATGTACAACCTGAGATCATGAAGAGTTGGAATTTGCTTGTGCAGTTAGCTAAGCAATACAGAAGAAAAATATCAGTACTTGAACTCAGAAGATACAAGCTTACACCTTAGTTCCATTATTTTTGTGCATTTGGGCAAAGCTCTTCCTTTCTTTCAGGCCTCAATCTACCTATTTGTATAAAAGATGTCAGTGAATGTATTAGTCAGAACTCTTTCAAAAGTAAATAATAGAAATACAAGTCAAAATACATTAAGAAAATATGAAATTTATACGTGCATAAAACTGAAAATTCTAGGGTTATAACTCGCTCTACTTAGGGCTGGATCAAGAGGCTTGCTTTATGTAATCAGGCATTGTACCTCTCCAGCTTTCAGTTCTGCTTCTGAAAAAAAAAGCCTAAGCCAATAATAAAATAAAAAAAAGCCTAAAGCCAATAAAAAACCAAATGAATGCATAGAGTTGCATTCATTTGGTTTTTTATTGGCTTTAGGCCTTTTTTTATTTTTTATCTTCTTGATAAAGAGTTTTCTTCCCTGATAATTATAGTAAAAGATCTAAAATGGAGCCTCATCGATCTGACTTAAGTCATATACTCTACCTTAATAATTATTAATTAGTGTATTAATTTATTTACTAGTTATTATTTGAGCTCTACTGTGTGATAGGTACTGTCCTAAACATTTGTGTTACAATGATGAATAAAAATAAAACACATAAACATATAACGTAGCTGCTTTTACAAAGCATTCATTCTGATGGAACAGTCAGGCAATACAGTAATGCATGAATAAAAAATATTCTGTCATTCTTGTCATGTTACAAAGAAAAATAAAGCAAGGAAAGGGAACAGGGTCATGGTGGCTGCTTTATATTGTGTTATCAGAGAGGTCTTTTCCTATCAGAAAATTTTTCCAGGAGAAAACTGATGCTGGCAAAAAAGGCAGTAAGTTTAAGATGCGCACTTGTTGCGTCTCAGAAATAGCAAGAAGACCAGTATGGCCAGGTCAGGTTGGTCTAGGAGGAGAGTAATAACGTATAAGGATGGGAAAGTAGCTAGTGTCAGATTTAATTTTAAGTGAATTGGAAATCTTGGAGGATTGTGAACAGCAGAGTAATAAGATAATTATCTAACTTATGTTTTGCAAAGATCTTGCTGCTACGTAGAGAATAAACTATAGGACCAAAGTGAGAATGGTGCTACTCTGGGTTTTTGCAACAAGGTAGCCCTGAGACACAGACTGTGTCTTATTCAACTCTTAATACTATTTCTGTTTGGATCAGGATTTGACCCATATTAAACACAAAATAAATTATCTAGTCTATCATTGATGGGCATTTGTGTTGGTTTCAAGTCTTTGCTATTGTGAGCAGTGCCACAATAAACATATGTGTGCATATGTCTTTATAAGAGAATGATTAATAATCCTTTGGGTGTATACCCAGTAATGGGATTGCTGGGTCAAATGGTGTTTCTAGTTCTGAAGTGCTTCTGCACAGCAGAAGAAACTGTCATCAGAGTGAACAGGCAGCCTACAGAATGGGAGAAAAGTTCTGTAATCTACTGATCTGACAAAGGGCTAATATCCAGAATCTACAAAGAATTTAAACAAATTTACAAGAAAGAAACAACCCCATCCAAAAGTGGTCGAAGGATATGAAGAGACACTTCTCAAAAGGAGACAATTATGCGGCCAACAAACATATGAGAAAAAGTTCATCGTCACTGGTCATTAGAGAAACGCAAATCGAAACCACAGTGAGATACCATCTCAGGCCAGTTAGAATGGCGATCATTAAAAAATTAGGAGACAGATACTGGAGAGGATGTGGAGAAATAGGAATGATTTTACAATGTTGATGGGAGTGTAAATTAGATCAACCATTGTGGAAGACAGAGGGGTGATTCCTCAAGGATTGTCATTCTTATACGTATACCTTGATATACATATATCAGCAGTTCTCAAAGGTGTATGCTTACTAGGACATTTTAATATGAAGTTAGATGTTTAAATTTACAGTATAATGTTAATATTCCTTTCAAAATTTGTTAGACCAATTGAGAGACCATCATTAATCCACATTTCCTACAACACTTGTATGCATGTTAGACTTATTGCATTTTGCCAATCTGGTGGACATACAAGTTTGGTTTAAATTTGCATTCTTCATTAATTTTACTAATAAGGTTTTATTATTAAAGTTATTAATAAGATTGAGCATATTTTCATATTTGAATAAGCTTATCTCATTTATCTTTTGCAAAACGACTTTGCATGACTTTTGCTTTTTTCCCATTTTGTTGTATTTGTTATAATTGATTTATTGGTCTTTTAAAATATTCTTGAAATGAAGTCTTTGTTTATTATGTACTATGTGGTGGTTATTCTTCCTAATTTTGGATTCCCTGCTGATGTTTCTATTTTGTCTTTGATGAACAGAGTCCTTCCTTTTAATATAGTTGTATATAACTAGTTTTTAAGGATTTGTTTTTGTGCCTAATTTAATTGGAAAAATTATTTAATTCATGGTAAGAAATTTATTCTGTATTTTTTCTGACAATTTTAAGTTTTTTAATATTTGAGTTATTAACCCATGTAAAGTTAATTTTTGTGTATAGTATGGATTAGAGGCCATGTTTGTTTGTTAGTTTTTCTGTAAATATCCACTTGCCCCACAGTGTGTATTGAAAATGTATCCCTCATTTTCCTGTTGATCTGCAATACTATCATGTCGTACATCACAATTCCATATATGCTTAGGTCTATTTTTACTCTGTATTCTATCCCACTATTCAGTTTTCTAACCACTGAGGATTTATGAAAAAGTTTCATTTTCTGACGACATATGTGTGTGTGTGTGTGTGTGTGTGTGTGTGTGTCAGAAAAAATATATATATATATACCATTCCTTTCTCCTTTTTGCCTTGTTCTTCTTTTGCTTCTTCATCTTCTTGATTTGAATAAGGTGATAACAGTGAAGGTAGAGTAACCTTCCTGAACCATCAAATAGCCATGAGAATGGAAGCCATACACTAAGAATGACAAAGATAGAAGACGCTTGAACAATGATATTACAAATTCACCAAAGCATCTGTCTACTACCTACCTTGGGACGACTTGATGTGTGAGGTAAACCAAAGCTCTATTGGCTCATTCTGTGTACTTTCATGTGACATTCAGGAAGTATGTTGCTCTTCAAGTAAGAATCTGTCATGGAGTGGGAGCAGTTTGCTGACAGCTTTTCTCTGTAGTACTGTTGTCATCTGCTGCAACTTTCTAGTTAAAGCCGCACTTTTAACAGCTCACAGATAATGAGTAAGTACAGTGTGGGTATTAGGAAATGACCATTGCCACCCAGTGCAGGACTCCCTTATGGACGTCCTTTAAACAAGAACTCCCCATGGGCTGGCCATAAGGCTTTATGAGAGCCACCCATCAGCCTGAAGCTTTTCTGATATAATTCTCCTGCTTTCCTACTCTCCATTCACGGGTGTCAGACCAGGCTATATTTGCTAACTATACCCCACAGACTAAATCTGGTCCACAGCCTGTTTTTTGTATGACCCAGAAACTAAGAATGATTTACATATTTCAAAGAATAATACAAGCAACAAAAAATAGGAACATATAATAGAAAATTTATGTGACCCACAAAGCCTGAAATATTTGCTTTCTGGTCATTTGTACAAAAAGGTTTGCCAATCCCTGCTGATCCATGTAAAAGGTTTTTCCTATCTGCTCCTGCTGCCTTTTCCTTTTTTGTTTTTCTTTTCCCCGCCACACGTATTAGCCATCATGCTTTTGCAAGTCTAACTCTGTCTTGGCATCCTCCTTCCCAGGATACTTACATTGACACATTTGGTTTCCATCACATTAAAGTATAAAGATGCAATCATTCAAAGGGCAGACTCAGGGTCAGAATCCAGGGCTGTCTGTGACCCTAACACACCAGATTTCTTTGATGATACTCTCACAGAGAAAAAAAAGAAGGATTCAGTAATGAGAAAAATAAGTTTGGTTTCTGCCATTATTAACCAGTTAGCCTAGTGATATGTAACGATCAATTTAAATGTCCAAAGACTGGGGCGCATTTTCAATTTGACTCAATCCTGTGAAACTGATGTTTTGTTACTCTCTTCTCTTGAAATCCTTTCCTTCATTCTAGTTCTTAACATGTACCTGTTTTTCTATTGCTTACTGGACATCTCTACTTGGATGTGCAATAGGCATTTTAAGATTACTGTGCCTAGGTTGGATGTGGCGACTCATGCCTATAATCCCAGTATTTTGGGAGGCAGAGGCGTGTGGATCACCTGAGGTCAGGAGTTCAAGACCAGCATGGCAAACATGGTGAAACTCAGCCTCTATTAAAAATACAAAAATTAGCCAGGTGTGGTGGCTCATGCCCGTAATCCCAGCTACTCCGGAGGCTGAGGTGGGAGAATTTCTTAAACCCCAGAGGTGGAGGTTTCAGTGAGCTATCACACCACTGCACTCCAGCCTGGGCCACAGAACAAGACTGTCGAAAAGAAAGATTATTCTCTACCATTTTTCACCTTGAAGGAAAAGAAAAAAGAAAAGAAAGAAGAAAGAAAGAAGAAGAAAGAGATAAAGAAAAGAAAGAGAGAGAGAGAAAGAAAGAGAGAGAGAGAGAAAAGAGGGAGAGAGGGAGGAAGGGAGGGAAGGAAAGAAAGCTTACCACATCCAAAATGAAATTTCTGACTTTTTCTTTCAAAACTGTTTTCTCTCAAGTCTTCTTACTTTTATTTTTTGTCTGCTCCATCCTATCAATTTCTTAGGCAAAAAGCTTTGGAATCATTTTTGACTAATCTTTTACCATCATATCTCACATCTAGTCAATCAGCAAAACCAGTTAGCTCTACTGTAAAATAATACCCAAATTCTAACCTCTTCTTCCTACGACATAGGGCAATCACCAAGCCGTCTCTTGCCTGGATTATTGTAATAACCTTCTACACGAACTCGTTGCTTCTCTCCTTATATCCACTTATAGTCTATTTTCAACACACCAGGAAGAATAATCCTATTACATCTCAATTCAGATCTCTTTCCTCTGCTCAAAACTTAACAATATCTTTTGCTTTCATTCAAAGTAAAAGTGAAGTCTTTACAATGGTCTGTCATGCCCTAAACATTTTAAATCTCTTTCCCTTTATGGCTTCATCTTAAAATACTATCTTCCTGGCTTACTTCATCGCAGCTGCACTGGATTCTGCTCTTTTTTGAACATTTTGTACATGATTCTACCTTAGGGAACTTGCACATGCTATTTCTGGAATACTTTCCTACCAGGTACCATTTGATTTGCTTCATGTCTTTTCAATTATTTCTTAAACATCACCTTCTCATTGAGGACTTCCATTACCACCTTATTTTAAACCATTACCTCCACCAGCCTTCTCAATACTCCTTGACTATGTAGTTTAGGTTTATCACTGTTTAATAAGCTATATATTTGGTATATCCATTTTACTATCTGCATTCCTTATCTAGAATGTAACTTCCTGAAAGGAAAGAATTTTTGTCTATTTTAGTCATGGCTCCTGGGTTGCACAACTCCAGAGGCAACTTTTCTATTGTTGCAGAAAATACATCGCAAATATTAGATTCTTAAAAATATTATGTGAGGCCGGCGTGGTGGCTCATGCCTATAATCCTGCACTTTGGAAGGTCGAGGTGGGTGGATCACTTGAGCTCAAGAGTTTGAGACTAGGCTAGACAGTGTGGACATACCCCATCTCTACAAAAAACACAAAAATCTGCTGGGCATGGTGGCATGTCTCGCTAGTCACAGCTACTCGAGAGGCTTAGGCAGGAGAATTGCTTGAGCCTGAAAGGTGGAGGTAGCAGTGAGATGAGAGCATGCCACTGCACTCCAGTCTGGGTGACAGGAGTGAAGCCCTCTCTCTCTCTCTCTCTCTCTCTCTCGATAAATAATAACTATTATTTAATAGTCATGTAAACATATATTTTTTTGCATAGCATCATGTAAAATTATTTACTAGTTATTATGTATCTAGTAAATAATTTTACATGATGCTATGCAAAAAAATAAAAAAAGAAGAAACCCCAAAGCCTATCTCTGGGAAAGGAAAAAAGGCTACAGTAGTCACATCAAGTTATTAGAAAGTTCTGCTTTTGCATAACATGACTATTATAATATCTAAAATAATCATTTCTACTTTTTAATATTTTTCTACTTTCTTCATTAATGTTTTAATTTTATTATCAAATAAATAAATATTGTGGTAAAAATTATCATAAATAATTTAAAAAACTGCCACCCTTGCTGTATTGGAACTCATATATCTTGGCTATATTTCAACCTCATCTTCCAGGAAGTATTCTCTGGTATTTCCCACCCTTTATCCAGTTGTCTGCTTGACTCAGATCACCTACAGGCTGTTGGATTTTTTAAATAGAGTCAAGCAGTCAATAGATATTTAGAAAAAGCACAGCATTAATAGAAACAGGAAATTTAATTCACAAAAATGATTTCAAAAAATAAATAAAAGCCTCTTTAGACGGCAACGTGTTTCTATTCCAGGTCAGCTCGGTTAAGAGATATGAGCACAGCTTTCAAACTTCATCTTTCCTAAATTGGTGTGTGTGGGGGTGTGAATGTGTGTTCTTTTTTTTTTTTCTCTATTTTGGAAAAGGGGAACAAAGCAATACATTACAAAAATAACAAAATAAGTGAACTAAAATCACAGAAATACTGTTCAATTAAAAATAAATGAAGCAAGCTTAAAGATTTTAGCTAAAGACTTTCCTGAAAATTGCAAATTAAAAAGAATAACGCAGGCTCCACTTTATAAATAACCACATATCCTCTTGAACTCACATTGTTAAAGAGAAGCCTGTTAATTTAAACAGTAATTACTTTGTATTATTGACTATTCTTTGGAGGTAAATTAAAAATAATAGAGAATGGCAAGAAAGAAGGTCATTTGTCAAAGAAACATGACAAAGGCATCTGAAGACCACCTCTGTTTAACCCCTCCTTTTCCCCACAAACACAAACAAAAAACCCAAATTCCAAACCAGAAAATAAAGCAAAAACATTAGAGAAGGGGTGAACTGACAGGAAATCTATTAAGTGCCTGGATTAGTGTTACTCAGAAAATGTTTGGCATAAGGTTGATCCTGAGAGATGACAGAGGCCTGTGGTTTGCAATCCAGACAGTATGTTGAAATCCTCTGGGGAGCTCCTGCTTGGACTCTCCTCTCAGAATTTCTGAATCCCTTAATTTGGGTGGGGCCTTGAAATTGGGAAGTTTCAAAAGCTCCCAGGCGATTCTAACATGCTGTTATGGCTAAGAAGCACTGCATGGGTCTAATGCCTTTGCTTTATGAATGAAGAAACAGTGGGTGGGGTTCTCCATGGCTCACCTGGCTCATCAGTGGCAGAACCAGTGCTGTTTCAAATTTACTTCTCTTTCCACCTAACATCCTTTATACTGCTCAGCCCAGGACAAGGTCTTATTCATTTCATAGCTTCTTTACCCTGTCTGCATTTAATGAGGCTGGCCCTATGGTAGGTTTCAGTAAACATTAATTAAATCATATCTAGTTTTCAATTGCTGATAATGACCATATTGGAAAACTTAACAATGGAAGTGGAGTATGCAAAACGTCAGGGGATTTCCAGAGGTTCAGCATTGAGAAAGTCTCTGATTGCCTATTTTTAGGGCTCAACAAGCCACCCCCACATAACCCTAGAAGCTGCATTGACTTCTATCAAAGTTGCATGGTACCAGCAAAATGAAGAGATTTTAGGGCAGGATGAGGGTAAATGGGGTTTGTGGGAAAGAGGAGGAAAGGAAATTCAGAGGTTAGACCTGAGCTGCATGTAAAAAGAAGGAAATACGTACAACCAGATCATACTAGGAATAATGATAGGCTGAAAAAGGTGGGAATATAGGGACAAAGTGAAGTTTTCCCTTGATCTGGGCAAATATAGAAAGTGCTAAGCAAGAAGAGGAAAGGCTTGAAGAACAATGGCATTCAGATAAGGATGAGCTCACACAGAGGTGATATCTATTTGGCAAGATTCACGATCCAAGTTTTCCTTTGTTTCTTTTCAGGAGTACCAAGTTACTTTATTGCCTTTCAAACTTCCACTGGCCTGGACCTTACCTTCAGATATTTAAATTCTGTAGAAACAGAGTGAGAATTCTGATGCATCTGCTTAATTTAAGAATTCAAATCAAGCTGACTGGCAATGATCTTTGCATCTCATCCATCATGCTAATGCCTGACATTCCACATTAGAGTTGCAAGCCTTTACTTACAAGCCTGGTCTCACTAATATGAAAGTTGTCTAGGAACAGGTCACAATTAAGGTTGTATCAGTTATTGATACTTTAAGATAATGAGTGGATGAGTTTCATCACATCATTAAGGGATAGTTTTGATCGACATCATCACAGAAATATTAAGGGTTTCCAGTAGCTGTCTTTCACTCTTCCGTCTCTATGAGGAACAAAGACACTTAAGTTTGCACAGTGCTTTACCGCTCACAAAATATCTTCATATCTTATTATTTATCATTTATTATTTTATGTCTCCTTTTTACAGATGAGAAAAAGTATTAAGTAACATCTCCTGGCATCTTCTTCTATTATCACCCTTGATGAGGAATTCAACTTGAGAGAAATAGGGCATCCTAGTGGGTGGAGCCATTCAAATTTGATAAATGAACAAGAGGCATCATAGTTCTTTCCCAGGAACATGGTGAGTCAGATCCTATCCCAAGCCACCTCCTCTTCCAAGAATGGCAATCTTAAATGATTAGAAAACAAGCTAAGAATCCTTTTTTAAACTTAAAAAACAGTTTATTGAAAAACAGTAATGCTTTATAGGAATTCCCATTATGAAACTCCAAAATACCTACTGGTCTGTTTCCAGGTGTGGTAGAAGAGTATAAAAATATTGAAATTTGATAAATTCTATTGTAACAATTTTGTTGGTCATTCTGGACCATAACATTTTTTGTGACATTTAGTAACTGATATCCACATGGAATTACACTCACACATCATGAAGACCTATGTATGTAGCAAAAGCCATTTAAATGTTAATTTCCAAAAGCATATATTCTTGGGTTTGGAAGGCACACTAATATTTATTGGGTCCCAATCCTCATAAGATACAGCGGCTGACTTTCCTTATATGGTTTATTGTGAAGTACCATTTCCAAACTAACTATGCTCGCAGCGTCAGCTGCCAGCAACGGCAAGAGCTCAGAGAGCATCACTTAACAGATAGCACCTTACAAGTTACTATGATTCCAAAATCTCCCATGCTGTTGGATTTACCAATACTTAAGTTTTTATTTCTTCCCATTACACCTGCTTAGCCACAAAAAGCATCAGGCCATACTCACTACAGAAGATAAGACTTCCATAGAATCTTATTCATTTATGAGCTGAATTTTGCTTCACTGTCTCATCACTTGAGAGACTGGTTAAAGCAAGAAACCCATTTCTTAATATTTTTTTCTATTCAAATATTTGTAAAGCAACACCAAAACCTATGCAGTTGATTCCTTAATTCTTTCCCTTAGTAGAGCACTTTTTAAATTACAAAATCACATTTACATGTATTCTACCTCACTGGATCCCCACAACATCACTGTGAGGTGGGGAGATCAGGAATTACAAACCACTTCTTGCAGATGAAGCAATAAACTTAGGGCAGCCAGGTGCCTTGCTCAAACACAGATGGTGATTGATAGCACCAAGACTCAAATCCAGGTCTTCAGACACCAGTGCCAACACCCTTTCCATTACATCATCTTGCTTAAGTGAAATAGCATTCTGTACAGACTGGAATAGTAAGAGCAGTTGTTAAAATGGAACAGAGCACAAACAACATGTCAGGCACAGCTGAAAGAATGGAAATAGACTGGTAGAGAGAGGAAGGTACTGAACCACATGAAGGTATGTGTGTAGGTTTTTTTCAGTGACTTCTAAACAGCCAATTGGGCAAACGAAAACACTACCTAGGCATATTTCATGTTCAAAGAATACGATTAATATAAACTAATTAATACTTACACTGCCTCTACTAACTAGTTAAGTATCATTATCTCAATTTGGCAGATAGGAAAAAGAGGTAGAAAGATTAAGTGACTTGCTGACAGCTACAGAGAGACTATTTGTTACCAGATGATCACTCCAGAAAGTCTAGTGCTTTGTTCAGACAAACAGATCATACCTTATCAGGAAGATATAAAATACATGATAATTACATGTGGCAAAACAATACAATTAAGGAAGGGGGAACAAAAGGTGGTTCAGGGGGATATACAACTGTGAATAGTAGTTTAAAAATTCAATCAATAAAATTGTGTTACGACACCTGGGTGAACAGCATACAGCTACTCAATTGGACAAATATTTTCAAAGCAAACAAGAGTGCTATGGGTCAGAGTACAGGGATTGTGTGGGAAGGTCGACAGGAATACATCACTTTGGTCATGCAGAAATATTTGCCTCCAAAGTTCTGATTGGTGAGAAATACTTCCATGAGAAATTAAAATGCAGGCTATGAAATGTGTTAGATTCAGGAGTTAGAGACCAGTGAAATACAAAACAAATAGGGCTTAATGAAAATGCAAGTGGTATTAGATTATGGTAAAAAATACAATAGGTCTATGAGAAGAGCACACATGAATTGAGAGAATCATATTAGGTAAGGCAGGCTAGGTCTTATGGCAAAGACACTAAAAGCTGATGAAGACGAGTAAATGATATTTGACTATGATATCTGTATATATAGACAAAGAAGAAAAATATACCAATAAACTTTTTCATTAATATGGAATTAAATACATTTACCTATTTTTAGAGATATTTTAAGTATGCTAGTATCAACATAATGAGAAGAATATTTTACTATGTTTAATAGAAAAACATGTATATATACATATCTATATATATATTGAAGGAGCACCCCCTTTCCCAATTTGAGTTTGGTTACTCAGTGGGAAGCAGTAATACAAATGGAAAAATCTTCCCTCCTATATTGAGGAAAGAAGGTAAAATAAGACTAAGCCATGTTTAGCAATGAGCATTTTTAACACATGAGTTTTTGCATTTGTTTTGTAATACCATACTTCAGATTACAATACTCAAAAGTCTAAGGTCCTAATGTTAATGATAGTATCTCAACGTCCATTTTCGGTTTGTTCCAACATGATTGTCTCCTTTTGCCTCTGTGTCACACGTAGTCTTTCCCACTTGAAGGCACAGGTTTTGGATAGGGCCGTGGTGTTGGGTAAGAGGTTGTTTTTCGGGGACAGGAACAGCAAAGTAGGGCACCTCCCAGAAGGCAGAGAGAAGCAGCAGCCCAGCCAGTGAAGAGAGCCTGACCAAATTCGTACCTAAAAGGAAACACCAATGCACTTGTTAATCAGAGAATTACTGGCAAATTTTCTAATACAATGAAGGAAAGAAATCAATACTCACTATATTTTTTTCATTGAAAATAACCCCTCAATATCCCTTGGGAAGTACTTTAAGATTTGTGAACATATACATAAAAGAATGTTTATATTGCAATTGTTGACACTTTGCAATAGTAGATCAGGAAATAAAACGTATAATACCAGGTTGATTACACAAATAATTCCAAAGGCTTTTCCATATGTAGGATACTCGCAAAGCATGTTTATATATTTTAGAAGTAGGGTTTGGATCATGGTTCCTAGGCTAAAACTTAGCACAGCAGGTTCTATCATTAAGTAATAATATTCTATTAAGAAACTGATAGAGCATAATGGAGATAATCAGAGTTCTGAATAGTTGATCCATTGATCCCAGGTAGCTATATAAACTGAAATCCAATTTTTATGGTTTTATAAAGAAAAGGTCTGAGCAGCCCATGAACCATTCTGGATTAAGCTGATCCAAGCAGGTGTATTAAAGCAGACACTTAGGTGAGGTATCTGTGAGTAATTATGGACAATATGGAAGAGTAGAGAAGGGTTGGCTCTATACATTATAAGGCCTGAGTCTGAATCCTGATGCAAGCTTTCAACTGCTGCAATTCTGGGATAGCAATGTCACCTCTCAGCATCAATTTCTCCTCCTATCAAAGCAGGATAATCCCACCTGCCTCAATAGACTGCTTTCAGGATCACATGCAATAATGTAAATAACAATTGCAAAATGCCTGGCAATTTATAAAATGCTTTCCTGTGCATTACTGGTATTATTACCTTGGTGAAATTTTAGCCCACTGACCTCTAGCAATTTCTGTTCTTACATTGTAAATCTTATGGGATGGGCTCCAACACAAGCATCGTAGTATGTGTTCTCCATATGTGCGTGATTATATGAAAAGAAACACATCTTATCTCTCCAACACTGAGGATTTTTATCCATTCATCCAAGCATTCAACAAACAGTAATTATGTTTTAACATCCTGACTGAATGTAGTTATTAGGCTTTAAAGATGTGAAGACAGTGAGATGAAGAGCCTTGTCTCTGATTAAACAATGTTGTTGCATGAGAGCTAAGAACTAGCTCTTCAACTTGCACAACGTGCATCATAAAAAAAGATGACCTTTGTAAAGCCAATTTTACAGTTGTGAAAGAACAAAAAACTTCAAGGAGATATTTGAACATACTAAAAACATACGTCATAGCTTTACATGTAAAAATAAACTATTGAGAATGAAATATTATTATTCATTAAACCCTACAGTAGTATAACTTTTCTCAATCAATCATAAACTGTGCATTAGTTATAAACCATCATAGGTAGGTGTTGTAAACATCAGAACACACTTCAAAAAGGAAATCTCAAATATATTAACATCTTTATTAATACCTGAAAAAAAAAGTCCAGTATATCATTGGAGAGTATAGAGCTTAAAACTTTTCTACTTTGGAATGTATTTTGTTGTCATCAATACAGGCTATTAAAGCAATTATCAAACTCTGTTTAGCATAAGTCACAGATCATTTAAATTGTAGGTTTCACATAAAATTCTGGAAAGCAAATCTGGGAAGCTGAGGCACTAGCAGGATTTGTAGAACATAAAAAGGGCATTTTCTCAGAAAACAAACTATTTTATGCATGAATAGCATTACCTGGCATTGACTGGGGTCATGGGGTCATAGAATTCTTGAACAATTCTATTGCCATACCATGCTGTGGCGACTAAAATAGCCAGACCTACAGAAATTCAAAACAAAAGACTGTCAATCACCATGGAACACTGAACCTAAATACACGGCCTGTTAAACCAAAACATATTTGGCATGAATTAAATCTCATCAATAGTGCTGACATTTTTATTTTGGTATTAGGGAGATCGGAAGTCCAGATATGATTGATTTCAAGTATCTATTAAAATACAAAAATCCTAGGATGGAGTTAGACATAATTTATACATTTTATGACATCTTGGCACAAATAATGCTTTTTTGGAAACAATTAGGCGAGTGTATGTTGTACAAAACCACTTTCAAATACACTGTTATATATCAGGGTACTAAATTACATTTGATAAAACTATTGTCATTATTAGTATTGATAGAATTACTTGCAAAAGGGGAAGATGAAAACCCTTCTATGTTCTTGATCAAGCTCAAAATTTATATTTCTGCAGAATCAGAAGAAGAATGCAAGCAGCTAGATAGCAGTGAGATTAGGACATGCCTCAGAATGGACCAGAATACCTGCATTGCTCCTGCCCCACTGGCCAAGGGAATACCTGGCATAGGCATACATTGACCTGAGATTTGTTGAGGGTGTCACATCAGATCGATTTATGCAACCAATCTCAATTTCCCATGGTATTTTATATTCAATGATAGCAGAGAAATCATTTAGTCAAAATCATTCACTTCATCATTTATAAGAAATATAAATACTTCACTTTTTCTTATTAAAAAAGTTAAGTAACTTTTTAATAGGAATTCTAAGCATTCATCAATATAGACAGATTAGACGTTTGTATGGTACTGTCTCTCCCCAACAAAAACATGGTCCAATGTAATTACCTCTAAACTTGACAGAAAACACTATTACTTTTGGCTGCTCAAATAGACCATGTGAATGGTCTTGAACTTGTGACCATTACTCTTAAAAGAAGTCCCTGAAACTGGTATAGGAGTGATGCAGTAATCTGAAGGCAAGAGAAGGAAGAATGCAATGCAATAAGTTTATTCACAGCCTTTGGTATAAGGTGAAATTTTGGGGAATAAAACACTATCCATATCTTTTCAGACAGGAGACAATCTGTATTTGGGTAAACTGAGAGACTGGTCCTTTTAAACTAACCATATCTTTAGCAAAGCCACAGATACTCTTCCTCAATTACTGGTTAAACTGACATATTATACTGGAGCAAAAGCCCCTACAAGTCTTCTGTCAAAAAGAAAATAAGGCAATAATGTCTATTCTAGTTTTTTCTTTTCTTTTCCTTTTTTTTGAGATAGAGTGCTGTTGCCAGGCTAGAGTGCAGTGGCACAATCTAAGCTCACTGCAACCTCTGCCTCCTGGGTTTAAGTGATTCCCCTGCCTAAGCCTCCTGACTAGCTGGGACTATAGGTACATGCCACCATGCCTGGCTAATTTTTTGTATTTTAGTAGAGACAGGGTTTCACCATGTTGGCCAGGATGGTCTCCATCTCCTGACTTTGTGATCTGCCACCTCAGTCTCCCAAATTGCTAGGATTACAGGCAAGAGCCACCACACCCGGCCTATTCTAGCTATTCTAGTTTTTTCTATTAGTAGATTTATATCATTAATTATATCTGTTATTTTAAAAAAGAATATAATATACTAATACATATATAATATATGTATATACTACTTAATATATAGAACATATAATAGTCTATTATAGCTATATAATATATATGGAGATATATATAATACAGTGTATATATATATAAAGATATATATACACAAAGATTGTATATGTATGTATACACACACACATACACGTAAATATACATACGCTATCATTTTTTAAATAGGCATTATTATAAAGCTTTAAAATAATGCTTTCCATGTTTTCTGATTTTCTCAAATGTCACATAATGTAACTTATCAATCAACACTTGAATTAAAAAACACACATTTATTTTCTTTCATTTTCTTTCTCTTTGCTTTGTTGCTTAGGCTGGAGTGCAGTGGTGTGATCTCAGCTCCCAAGTTCAAGTGACTCTGACACTTCAGCCTCCAGGGTATCTGGGATTACAGGCATGTACCACCACACCCAGCTAATTTTCATATTTTTATTAAAGATGGGGTTTCACCATGTTGGCCAGGCTGGTCTTGAACTCCCAACCTCATGTGACCTGCCTGCCTGAGCTTCCCAAAGTGCTGGGACTACAGGCATGAACCACTGTGTCCACACTAAAACACACAATTTATTTTCAATGGAAAATATAATGTCATTATTTTATCAAAAAATTAAAGATATTTCTGTATTGTTTTCTTTACTAACTGCTTTAACCTGACCATTCCAATAGGCCACCTCTACTCCAATTGGCCTTTCTTTTCATTGATATATGGGTACATCCTGTTTATTCTAGAATTAGATCTGCCCAGCTGGAATGCTATCCTTATTTTTCTCCAATAATCTCAATCCTTCCATCCCTAATAGACCTGTAGAGTTCACATATTTTTGTGTTTTCTCTCACTATTCCCCATCTTTTCCACATAGTATCTGTGGAGACAACATAGGAATTTTCTGAATTACAAAAACTTCCTCTTTAATGTTTTCTAAATAGCCAACAACTTTCTTTACTGTAAGAGACTGGTTCTAACAAACTTCAACCAAAAGACCTGTCAGGTGTGAGCAGAGATCTCAAGTTTTCATTTGGTTTGTGTTTGAGAACATGAAAGTCAACTGGACTTCAGGTCTATGTTTGCAGTTTGTTTTAGAGACTGCAATGAAGTGTAATGAGTCCAACACAATATAAGGAAGCTGAAAATTAGATTTCAAATCATACCAGGAACACGTGAGTAAGGTAAAGGGGGGCCTTTAAATTTTGTTTAAATTCTAAATTTACATCCTCTATTACCTGCGAGAAGAAATATCACACCCCCAATGACAGCCATCCGCATCTTCTGCACCTCATCGTCTTCCAAGCACTTCATACACTTCATGCCAACGGTGGCCACAAAGATTGCTATCACTCCCAGCAGGATGCCAACCACCATCAAGGCACGGGTTGCTTGCAATGTGCCTGGCAGAAAACATTTTAAAACATGTAAAAAATATGCTTATACCAACAAGAGAAGAATGGAAGAAGACCAAGTATATGTCACTGTTGTATAGAAGAGAGAAAACTGGACTAGGAATCTAGAGACCCCAGTTATACTGATGTTTACACTGGTAACGCTGAACATATAGTATCTTCTCCAGAAAGACAAATGCCAGACTGGATGATGAAAAAGAGATCCTTCCATTCTAGCATTTTACATTTTCAACATTAAATTCAAAATAAACTGGAAAGATAATTAATGATCTAATTGAATGAGGTTAGCTTAGCTGATACATGTTTAATGTTTACTAATGAAATTTAAGTCTTGCTAGGATAATTTTAAGTAACAATCATATGTACTATCCCAGATGTTAACTACTCATAACCAAAATGGTTTACAGTATATATTTGATATTAGTCACCAGCTTTACTCTCCCATCATCAAGCTTCAGAAAAACTAGGTGAATTGGAAGATAAAAAGCAGATGTTTTATAGATTATCATGGCTGGATAAGCAACATTCGTATCTCCAGTGATGTGAATAGGAAGAGTGGGGGAGAATAAAGAAGTTATTTTCTTAAAACAAAACAAAGTAACCTTTGAGATGTTACCTTGGAGCATAGTAGTAGATTCATATTCAAAGACATCACCAGTTTTTAAAACTATTTAATCTGTCATGTGCAAAATAGCACACGCAATAATTCAATATAGTGTTTCTCAGGATTCCATTAATTTTTCTAATTTCCTGTTATATTTTTGGTGTACTAACTCATGATCAGATAAACAGAGTTAAGCTTGAGAGATAATGTCAATAAGTTTCTTAAAGAATACAGGCTTGATGCCATCATTGTGGCATAAAGGCACAGACTTATAAATATGAACTGAAACTATGCTGGTTAGAAGATTGTGTTTAAATTCTAGATTTAAGTCCTCCTTTAATTAAAGATCTCTATATCATTCACAATGATAATATGTGACAAGTACTTTTGGGATATATAAGTATTTTTTATCTTTAACAAACTATGCTATCCTGAGCAAGGCACTTAGTATTCTTTGGAATATTTCTATTATATAAGTAGAATGTAAATTATGTCTTTATCCAGTGGATTGGAACTTCATGGTCTTGAAAAGTGGCTGAGATTTTGGAAAAGTTTTATATCTCAATATCTAATTACACCTAGGATTAGCCTTAGTATCTTCAAGATTGAGAACTTAGGTTACCAATCATAATTAAAGCTAAATAGTTCTGAAACTTTATTAAATCTTGATTTACTGATTTTCCATCTTTGCTATAACCAGGCAATCTATGACAAAATTGTATAATCTCTCTCTCTCTCTCTCTCTTTTTTTTTTTTTTTTTTTTTTTTTTTTTTTGTAGAGACGGGTTTCACCATGCTGCCCAGGGTTGTCTCCAACTCCTCGGCCTCCCGAAGTGTTGGGATTACAGGTGTGAGCCACTGTACCCAGCTGTAATATCTTTCTAAGAAGTATCAAAGGTATTGTTTACAGCATTTGAGTGATATTTTGGAAGCCAAGGTAAAGTTTTACTTGATTTCATTTAAAAATAAAATAAGAGACTTCCTGATTCCCCTCACACATTGACCTCCTCATAAGCATGAATGGGCACACATGCACACTGACCCACACACCTATCTTTAGATTCCAGGTGGTAGAGGAACTGCTGGATAAATCACACGTTCCATGGACCACAGGCTTACCAGGAAGGAGCTGAAGCTGCTTGTAAGGTTATTACAAAACTTCTTCCTTGGAATCACAAACCATACTGTGGTATGAAGAGGAAAGTACCAAGGACTTCATGGTTAAGGTATGTCCTCTTTCTGACAGATGGTTTTTGCAAAGGCTATCATTAATGGGAAATAATGAATAAAATAATTAAACCATACATAACACAGATGTCAGATATAATCCTAAGATTATAATTGGAAGGAAAATATTTCAGGCAGAGATAGGCTGGAAGAGGAGAGGCTGATAGTAGCAAAGATGATCCATGTCTGGAGGATAGGGAAACCACATATCTCAGTTTGCCTGGAATAGTCCTAGCTCTAAAGTTTCAAGTCCTATCTACTTAGAAGGGCCTCAATCCTGGACAAACTGGAAAAGCTGGTCACCCTACTCTAGGATGATAGGATGTGCAAAGTAAAATGAGGTTTAGCAAGGTAGGTAGAAGGCATATGTCACGCAGAGCTCTGCAAATCAGGGTAAGAAGCTCAGATTCTATTTTAAGTATAATCAGAAGTCATATGATTATCTTGAGGAAGGGGTAACATGATTTTTACTGTCAGTATAGAGATGACACAATCAATAAATATTATTTCTATGATAGTCCTTTTAGCATGTATAGCATCTTACATGGCACAACCTCCTCCACTTTATTTTTTCATAAATACTGTTTTTCAACCTTTTCTTAAGCATTTTAGATGTTTTCTCTGATCTTGCTCCAAGTTTTTCTCTTTGTTTAAGCAGTGGTACCCAAGACTGGACTCAGTTTATATAATAATCACACTGATCTTTCCTTCAAGTAAAATCAGAAGGCCACTAGCCCAGCAGGTCTGAGCACTCAGATGACAGGGTATTCTTCAAGAGAAGTCTAACTGGGCATCAATCTCATGAATCAAACTGTATAAAAGCACTGATCTCCCAGGCAAGGAACACGTGTGTATAAACTGCTCCAGGGCCCTATGTGCATCCACCTGGAATGATCTAATATTCACGTTTTTAATCTCTAAGATTTGCCCATTAAGTTCTCATTTAAAACACATTTGATTCATGTCAAACCTGTCTTGCTGCTTCATCTACAAAGTGTTCTTTCCAGGGTGCTGGGGACTGATATTCTGTTCTATGATTGCTAGTAAACCTACCATGTGTCCTTTCTCTATAGAATAATATATTACTTGCATAACACACAAAATAGTGGAGAAAATGGAAAATACAATACTTAAAAATTACATAAACCATAGAAATGAGATTTCCTGTTTTGTTTTTTAAAATGTCATTTTTGCAAAGCAATAACTTTCATTTACATCCTGGAACCATT
The DNA here is from genome assembly GCF_009761245.1 of Sapajus apella. NCBI lineage: Eukaryota > Metazoa > Chordata > Mammalia > Primates > Cebidae > Sapajus > Sapajus apella. Next base: position 11,300,169 of record NW_022436978.1, on the reverse strand, counting down.
GACTTAGGAAGCTTACTTGTTTGTCCCAATATTAGATTTGCATCAAACCCCAAATCTTACTTTGCTTTATTGGAGACATTTGGATAATTTCTTAAGTATAGTGATTTGTGAGGAAAATGTAAAAATAATATACACATGCAGTCATACACAAAAAGCTGAGAATTAAAACAGCATGAAAACTCAAGAGCAAGGCATAGGTAATGATACATTACAAGTCAAAGTAAGCGACTATCGTTCTACAAGTTATGAGTGTTTTATGTGCAGATCAAATCTAAATTGCACAGTTTTAAGCTGGAACCAGATGAATACCTTCACATCATGGATGCGTTTTAAGTCAGAGGTCTAAAGTGTATAATTGTGAACTCCTGAATGATTTGAGTCAGATATTTATTCCTATTTCCATCTAAAGCACCAAGCACAGTACTTAAAAAGTCACATGGATTTATTAAATTTCACTAAATTTAAATTAGAATATGTGTTCATTCTTTATAAAAAACTGTATCAATGTGATAGGTAAAAATACTTATTCTCTTGTGTTCAGCTTAATTTTTAAAATAATACTGAGAAACACCTCCCTTGAGACCCTAGTAGGCTAAAATCTTGCTACAAAAAGCCAGACTTAGCTCAGGTCACTAAAAACGTGAAACTCATGCAGAGAATACAAATTGTACTTTTTGCATAGTTTGATCTATTTTTTAAAGTATGCATCTAATGAGCTTAAAAGCTGAAGTTTTGTTTTGTTTTCCCCTAGTGGAATGATGAGTAGTAGGGCAGAGAAGTTAAGAGCGATGTTTAAAAGCTATAAAATAATATTTTGGATGAGATAGATGTGGTATAGTCTTGCAATATTAACTTTGAATTGGTCTGATTGGAACAAATCTAGGAAAAAATGTATTCCTTTTCTTGTCTCTTAAATTTGCAGATAACTCTACAATATTATGACCACTGATTAAAGTTGTCTATGAGGAACCTGGCTTAGCAAACATTCAAAAAATTACACTATTTTTTTTCTCATCATTATTCAGCAGTAAACAGAGAAGGCAGTCTTTTAATTATATTTAGCTAGACTGATAATCTTGAGATTAAAGACCACCTAAGGAGTTCTCATCATTTTCAACCTGAAAGTATAATTAAAAGTAAATACTTACAAAGACCTCTACTTAGAAGACAAGAAATGAGTTGGAAGTTACTGATTTACTAGAGTTAGGTTAATCAACTAATGTGTAGAAAGACAAACACGTGGAAATTTTCTAAAGCTTTAAAGTCTTGCTACACAAGCAGCAGAATCTACTGTCAATACTGGACATTGTTTATGCTATTTTCTAGCCATGTTACCTTAGGTATTATATATCATAAACAAAATACAGTCATCTCTTGGTATACAAGGGTGATTGGTTCTAGGACTACCCACAGGTAAAAAATATGCACATGCTCAAGTCCTACAGTTGATCCTGTGGAAGCCTTTTACACAATAAGTCAACCCTCCCTACATGCAGGCTTTGGACCCCACAGATGCTGTATTCTTGATCAGTACTGGTTGAAAGAAATCCACCTATAAGTGGACCCTTGCCATTCAAACCTGTCTTGTTCAAGCGTCGACTGCAGATTCCAATTACCTGTACTCCCACATAATCTCTCTTTTTATCTGTAGTTGCTTAGTAAGTATTAAGTGAATAAACGGACTGATGATTGGGTGACTAAAACAAAAATACTATACTTCCTTCTCCCCTTCAATTAAATGAGCTCAACACAGATGGTCACAGAAGTGTAGTCCCCTGGCTTTTTCCCGTATTAAATCTTTTACTTTTACTGAAGTTCAAAGTTTCATAAGAGTCCTCATTGTTAGCATTTCGCTCTTATTGGTGCATGAGGTGGTGGCCACCAGCTGTGACCTCAGAACAGAAGCAAAATCAGGAGTGAAAATGATCCTGGATGAGGCAGGATGTACCACTTTTCAGGATGTCCTCAGAAGTTTTGCTACCTTTCTTGTTTGTTTGTTTCTTAGAGAAATTTTCTTAGAATTAAGTTGATGTTTCCATATTACCTCCACCATACTGACTTAATCACTCCAATCAAGGAAACCTAAGCTATGTGACTTTTCTTTTTCCCTTCAATCACTGAACTAATAACAGAGTGCTGGCATTGGAAGGAATCTTAGAAATCATCTTAGCTGCTTCATCCCTAGCAGCAAGAACAGGGCCTGGCTTCCATATGTTGAATGGATAAATGAATCATAGATTCATCTCCCCATTCCTCCCTCTCTGCCCTGTTTCATAAGTGGGGAAACTTCTTGAACCCAGGGAGACCAAGTGGTTCACCATTATACACATGGCTATTTAGTGCAAAACCACAGTAAGAATAGAGAACTTCTGATCTCAAGCCTGGATTTTTGCTTCAACTTCCATTATTCTAAGAGTCAGAACTAATTTATGAAGTGTATCTGAACACCAATGGCCCTTCGAGTACCCTTGGTTCAGCAGGCATAAAGCAGCCTGGGGAAGCATAAGTGGGTGCCCTCCTCTTCACTTATGCTTCAAAGACTGTCCAAGTCAGTGATTTTGTCTCTCTGACTGAGCCTGACATCATGGTGAGAGGCTGGGAAACCTCACAGCCACCAATACTCATTAAGCACACCTACACACATGTGGATTCATGCAAAGCAAGTTAAACAGGCTAGAGGAGTTTATAAACAAATTACAGAATCTCAGGGTTAGGTGAGATTTAGAGAGAGTCTAGCCTAACCTTCCATTTGTCTGGTGCTTGGATCTTCCCTACAACATTCCTTCAAAATGCTTATCTAGTCTCTGTTTGCACACCTCCCACCATGCAGCCTCCTACAGCAACCTAATTTTCGGACAGCTCTAGCTATTAGAGTCAAGTAAGAAGAAGCAATTAACACAGCACATAAAATTGGTGCTACCTTCCTGAAAGTTTAAGAATTAGATGAAAACAAGACAAGATGTGCAGGTGAATCAAGAAAAGTCTACTGCTACTGTATGCGGCACTTCTTCTATATTCCAACTTTCAGCTACAAGAATGACCAGGGTCAATAAAATCATATACTTTGGATGAAATGGAAATTGTATCAGCCATTGTAAAACTACAATACACAATGTGACATTTGTTTCCCCAGGAAGTTTCTCAATTACATTTTCATAAACTGCTTGGCAAGAACTACCTAAAAGAAGCCCTGCTCTCATTTTGTATTTACTGTGTATACTATTAGCATACTGTATTCCTTTAGATACTTTATGAAGGTCATATGCTTCTTACAACTGACCCTACATCAAAGCAGGAAATCAAGATATTTTAATACGTCCAGTGCTAAAACCTTGATAAAACCCTGTATCCGTACTCTTCAGACATCAAATGTGCTCTACTGGGAAAGACAGCAAGGTACAATTCCAGGAAACCCACAGCTAAGCTTTCACCTAAACACACTCAAGGAAATGCAGCTTCTTATGAGGGATACAGCTTAAATATGCACACATAACCCTTTTCCTCTCTAGATGTAACAAAACTATACCAAAACCAGCCAATGAATCACCACCCTAGATCTCTACAGCTGGTGGGCGTGAACACCATTGCTCAGGCAGGGAAATGGAGAAAAGTTTCCTGGACTCCATCCAAAAGCATCCAGTGAGTCATGGCAGGTTAGGAGAGAGAACCTGTGAGTCAAGGGCCTCTCTTCTGAGAATTGGTTTTGAGAGAAAAGCCTAAGCCACACCTTGGATAAATTATGGCTTTCAGTAAAACAAAAGTGGATTCTAATCTGGAATTTAAAAAAAATAGGAAGATATCTCTAAATTGTGTGTGTGGGGGGATAGGTATTTAGTCCTTTCACCACAGTTTTAAAAAACTTTAATAACTGTATTATCCAAAAAATGAAAGTAAAATGTGTTAACACATTATCATGTAAGGATGATCCTTACATGAATACTTACAACATGGATCAATCTGATTTCATTTGTTTATTTAAGGAAGTTAAAAGAAAACCTATTTAAAGATGTTGAAAATGGACTATTTTGATCATAGCAATGACACTGATAGTGAGACTTCTCTGGGATTGTTCTTAGAAACTTCTCCAGCCTCCAGTTCCTTAATGTGGTACCTAAAATGCCCGACACCATTTCCTTAAATATACCTATCTTTCCATGGGGAATGCAATAATTATTACCAAAGTTTTCACTTTATAAGTACAAATACAACCTATGAGGGCAATGAGCAACACATAATTACCAAAGTTATAGATTGGTTTTGGTGTAAAGAAGTCCTAATATGGAAACTTCAAAAGCTGAAATAACACTCAAAACAACCATGTACATTGAGCAAATGCCACAGGTATTCAAGGTGTTTAAACAGATTTGGAACAGGTTTAATAACTAAACTATACAGCTATTGACAGCTTATTGACATAAGCTATTAAAAGTTGTTCTTTGATAGGAGATGGACAAAACAAGTTAAGTAAACTTGAACAATGGCAACACTTCTTACCCTTAGCACACCATAAGGGCTAGTGGGGAGTCATGTTTATCTAGGCAAAGACTAAGGGACCTTTTCTTCAAGTTAGTTAAAGGGAATAACAAACATATGATATAAGACAATTAATGTGATTTCTCAAGGAAGATACTCCAGCGGTGAATCATTATTACCTAAGTAAATGGGAATTTAATGATTTTTCTGACAATACATTCAAAACCTTTAATTAAAAAAAATGTAAAAACAAAGATCCTATTATCCTTCTTCCACCATGCTTAGAAATATGTCTCTCTATTTCCAATTTGACAAGGGGCCACTGAACATCCATTACACAGAAATTCCTTTGTGGAAGATGGAAACCTGAAAAAGACACACCTCTTCCTTCTTTCTCACTGCCTCCCACTCCCAGAGGACCTCTCATTTCATCAGCTGTGACTATTTTGCTGCATTTCCCTTCGGTGTCTTTACTTTTGCCTTTGTATCACATTGCGTAGGTTATTTAGAACCTTTCTTGTCAGCCTTCTGCCACCTGCCACCAACCTTCTCGTTCCAAGATAGCACTACACAATCAGACTCTACTGAAGACTTTGGGTCTAAAAGTTAAAACTTTGTGGGAATCTCAAGTGGCTTCTCCAAGGAGTCTTGCAAGGGGCCTCCCAGCACTAAATGAATCTTAAAAATTGAAAGAATCAACCTCAAATATGAGCAGAAGACACTTAGGACATGTCAAGTAGGGATGTAACTTTTACTATGAAAAATCATAGAAAATGTTTAAAAAAATCTAATGCTTGAGGATTTTTCAGCTTGCACACTTGAGAAGTTACCAGGCTCCAAACTTTTTAAGCCATCCCATTTTCTTGTCTGAACCCTACCAATCCTTAATTTACCCCCAAATCTTAGCATGTCTAGGAGACGCCTAAGAGCTGAAGTTCAAGTCTGGCCTTCACTCTCTCAATCTCGACCCACCAGCATAGGAATTTCAGATGAAGCCACACCTAGAGTGGCAGAAAAGTGTCACCTAGGGAGTTAGAGGGAACACTAGAGCTGATGCCTGGGCATCCCTTTTCTCAAACCAGGATTCTCTTCATTCGCTTGTGACAGAGCACCTCATCAGAAGACTTGATCAACTCAAGACTGATAACCATGTAATCACACAACAGAACGAGCCCATAAGGGAACGGCAGGGGGACTGGGGCCTCTGGACGGCGGCTGTGAGGCGGGGATGCACTCACTGTTCAGATTCAGCAAGGAGTCAAAGACTTTGCACTGGATCTGCCCGGTACTCTGCGACACGCAGGACATCCACAGCCCCTCGTACATGGCCTGGGCGGTCACGATGTTGTCTCCGGCGTAGGAGTAAATCCTCCACTGGGGCAGGGCAGTGCTGACGATGGCGCCGACCCATCCCAGGAAGGCGAGAATGAAGCCCAGCAGCTGCAGCCCCGCGTTGGCCATGACTCGCTCGGGCGCCCGCGCTGGCTCGGGGGTGGCAGGTGCAGAAGGCGCAGAGCTGGCAGGTGCGCCACGCGAACTCCCGAAGGCGACGCGGCCCCGCGGAGGAACTTAAGGCGGGGAGCCCTGCTCGCTGCGCCGCCGCTGGAGAAGCTCTGGGTCCGGGTCGGGGTCCGGGCCCGGGGCGGCGCTGGAGTCTGGATTCTAGAAGCTGCGGTTGCTCCCGGGCTCAGGAACTGAGACGCCGAACCGCTGGGCGCCGCGATTTAAATCAGCTCCGCCCGCCTCAGCCGCGGCAGCCGGGGAGCGCCCCCTGGCGGTTTCGGGGCGGCTCACCGGGAGGGGGCGGGGCGCACGCGCGGCGGGCGGCGTGGGGACCCCCCGCGGGACCAGGCGCCAGAGCTGCGTCCCTGCCCCTTTCTCTCGTGGATCTCCTCGCTCGTGTCAGGCGTTTCACGCTTTTCATTCACTCACTCCAGTCATCCCCAAATGACTATGCATTGTACCTGTAAATCCTAAAAACAACGATGAAGAAATGAGCCCTCAAGAGCTGCAGTTTTAGCTTTAATATTTTTTTCCCAAGATCTTGTTGAAAGACATGTCTACCCAACCCCGCATGTCCTCCCCCATCACACACAGTTCTCTCTCCTTTGCTCAGCTTCCCCCCCTTTCTCCTTTCCTCTGCCCGCTTCTGTCAAGGTCCTTCCATCACGTGTCTCTCCGAGGACCCCCAGAGATCTTTACACTCTACAGATTGGGAAACTGAGACCCAGAGAGCAACGCGATTCACACACACACACACACACACACACACACACCACATACACACCCCACACACACACACACACGAGCGTATCAGTACTTGGCTCCCCTCCCAGTCTGCTTTCCACTACATATCAAATTGACCCAAAAATATGCCCTTTGATCTGTGATTGTCCTATTTGATGTATTATTACCCTTATGAAAATGCAGCCTAGCAGCCGTCCCCCTCCAAACACCAACCTCTTCCCCACAGCAGTTATGTCTTAGAGCAGCAGTTCATTATCAGAGGGACCTGGCCAGTGGCCCGCTCTCCCTCAAAGGTGTTAATTTTGTGAATTATCAAATGTTGTTTGTCACAGGTGAGGGCACGTAAACAGTGTTTCCCCAGTGGAGAAAAGACTGGGCTGGAGTTGAGGAGGTCTGGGCTTTTAGGAAGTTCTGGCTTTCACTGCAACTGGCTATGCCACCCCTCCTGTTTTGGTCTCGCTGGGACTTTAGTTTCCCTCTATGGGTCTCTAAAGCTTCCTTCTTTGTAGTTAGTCAGAAGTGCTGCTGTGGGTGGGAATAACTGAAATGTCTTCCCAACTGCTTTTTGTGTGTGGTGCGAGTGTGGTGGGAGGGGAAGCTTCTATGGTTTTAGTAAAAGCAGAAGATCCTTAGAGGCAGAGATAAACATGTGAAGGAGAAAAAAAGATACACACTTGTATACCAGGGGCAGCTCTAGTTAGTGACAGAGAAGGAAAAGCGCAAATGCTCAAGGTGGGAATGGGAGGAAAGGCCAAGCCCTCCCCATCGTTTCCACCTGGCTCTCTCTGGATGCCTTTCAAGACGGCTTATAGCTAAAGGACTTCGCCATGCTGGGATTTGGAGACAAGCAATGAAGAATGTAAGACAGGAGCTAGATGAAGACATTTAATTTGGACTAAGTGAGATTAACACAGTGAGCGCTGTCTTTCTTCCATCAGCTCTTTAGGGTGAGGCCATGTCCATGCCATATCCCAGGGCTTGGACCTGCAGTCAGTGCCACTTTCTAGGTCCAGATGGATGTTCTGTGGTTGCCTGTCAGTGTGGATGAAGACGTATCAATCACATTTGATGCTGTAAAAATCCCCCTATCAGAGAAGGTGCCAGAATTTGCTGTAGGACTAGAGAAGTACCATGTGAATCATACAATCTCATCGTCTTTTCTTTGTTCCAAGCATTTCAGAATCAAAACTATATCAAACACCCGGGCATGGTGGCTCAGGCCAGGTGCGGTGGCTCATGCCTGTAATCCCAGCACTTTGGGAGGCTGAGGAGGGCAGATCACTTGAGGTCAGAAGTTGAGACCAGCCTGGCCAACATGGTGAAACCCCGTCTCTATTAAAAATACAAAAATTAGCACCTGTAATTCCAGCTACTTCAGAGGCTGAGGCAGGAGAATCACTTGAATCTGGAGGCAGAGGTGGCAGTGAGCCGAGATGGTGCCATTGCACTCCAGCCTGGGCAACAGATCAAGATCCCATCTCTAAAAATAAATAAATAAATAAATAAACAAACGATAAATAAATAAATGACATTATTTGAGTCCAGTAAATATAATTGTGCACAGGCCCTTTTACTCTGCATTAGGACTTATTTCTATCAATCTACAATTAGCAGGGAATTGGAGGGATGAGCTCTGTGGCCAGCAGGGCCTCCTGTTTTTGTTTTTTATTCCAGGTCTGTATGAGGCTGATTACTTCACTGCCCACAACCGCGTTTGTGAATTGAGGTGAATGCTGTTTGTTTCACTGTAATCCATGCCCATCTCTGGCATTCTTAATCCTGTCTAGTTTTCTGCTCTTAGCTTCAGTGCAGAGGACAGGTGAGATAATGGCTCAGCATAAATCTATCAACTCAGGAGGAAAAACAGCTCACAAACACTGGCTTTTCATGTACGAAACCTAAACACTCAAGGCAGCACTGAGACCCAGAAGGCTCTAGAAAGGCTGGCAATGGTGTGGTAAGTGTCCTCGCCTGTTGAGTAGTAAAATCTGCTATGTACCCTCAGATAAATTACTTCTTTTCTTCCTCAGTTTCCCTACCAATAAAAGTTATGGGGTTAATTTCTGAAAGTCATCCAAGTCTAAAGCTTTATGACTCGAAGTAATGATAGCTGACACTTGTTGTTGTATATTTTCATCAAGTGTTGAGCTCAGAGTTTTATATGCTATCCCGACATGCAGGTAACAGAGACACAGAGAGGTCGGGCTGCTTATCCAGGGTCATGTTGAGTATGGCAGGGCTGCAATTCCAAACTGTATAATTTGACTCTTGTGCTTATGCCTTTAACTGCTCTCCTATACTGTTTCTCTGTGTGACCCAAAGCAACTGAAGACACCTTTCTTTCTTTTTTTTTTTTTTTTTCCATTAGAAGAGCTTAGTCATACTCATCATGTGTTTCTCACTCCAGGCAGTGGCAAGACAGTTTACTCTGTGACTGTCTCTTGACAATATCTGTTGCAGCCCACTGAGATTTTGTACCTTGGAGATTTAGAATCCTGTGGCAGAAAGTCGCTGCTGTGGAGGGAGATACGTGTTAAAACAACAGATAGACTACTGCTTTATTCCATGTGCTTGTGTGACTGATGCTTGGGCTCAGCTATGATCTTGAGAACCAGTAATAAGTAGAAGAGATATACACCAAAAAAAAGATAGAAGGAAAGGTAAGACTAAGAGTCAGAAGAGTGTAGACAAAGAGCCAAATCCCTAAGAGGTAGCATGGCAGATTCTCAGAAATGGTTAATGATGAGAGTAAGAAAGACTTTAGGACGTACATTTTTTTTTTTCCTTGCTTAGTGATAGTATATGTTAATGTTGACTTCTTAGGGTTTCTTAGGTCGCAAAAGCAGAACCAATGAACACATTACTAAGTAAGCAATCTACTGTGTAGTTATTTAGGGCTTGAGAGAAAGATCAGAGTACAAATATTGTGAAAATTTAACATGAATTTTAGGATTAAAACATACAGGTTACTAAAAATACAATATTGCATGACTGACACAACCTTTTAAAACAGCCCTTTGAAACTTCTTGGAGTTTTTGAGGGGGTAGTTAGGGTACCGGTTAAAAGAACAAACTTTTCGAATCCTGTTGCTGCTTAAAGTAACCTTAAAAAATTTTCATAACATTCTTCCTGTGGCTTAAGTTTTTTCTTCTTTCAAATGACTCAACCCCTAGTGCTGTTATGAGTGTTAAACAAGTTCATACATGCCCATTCTTTAGAATAGTAGTTGTTATATGGCAAGCTTACATGAAACAGTACTCATTATTTCAAGCAGAACAGATACATTTAATTTCTAATCCTACCATTTGCAAATGATCTTCATGTTTGTTCAGAAGGACTCTCTTGTGCCTTGATTCTGTATAATCCCACTTAATATCATAGTTAAATCATAGTGACAAGATATGCAGTTTCTCTAGAAGGTAGACACAATCTTGTGTTCAGAAAAAGAAAAGGCAGCAATGGCAGGGATATGAGCTTTAAATGAGATTTCTAGGTCCCCTCTCTAAGCCTTGCACACGGTTTCCCTCTAAGCACTGAAGAGTTTTCCTGGTTAGGACTAATGCCTGAGGGCTTCTTCTGAGGAGGGGTTGGCCAAGAGGGAGAATGGTGATGTGATGTCAAATGATTCTCACAGATCAACAAGAATCTTTAGAGGGTAATGAGAGAAAAAACAGAGAAACAAAAACACAGTTTGATATTTTTATTATCGAGTATCTGCCTTGTTACCATGGAACATAAAAATTCCCCTATAGGTTCGCCCCTTAACTCCTAATCTAGCAGATCCATCTCCGCAAAGAATTTGGAAGGGGGTGGAATTTTAGCCATACAATCTTCTATTTCAGTCATTAAATGTTACTTTGAAACAAGTTGGTGGAGGGCTATTCCCTTTATCCTTTTACTCATGTCATTTGGGGAAGATCTTTATCTTAGAGATGCTAGAAACATGCAACTGATTTGAACAAGAGTCAAGGTCAAATTGGTAATATTTTACTTTTAATTTCTTTAATATAACACTACCTTTATTAGTCGGAGTTTTCCAAGGAATAGACTATATGTGTGTATTTGTGTGTTTGTGGGGAAAGATGAAAGAGAGAGAGAAAGGGAGAGAGAGTCAGAGATTTATTATAAGAAATTGGCTCGTTCAGCTGTGGGAGCTGCCACGTTCAACATTCGTAGAGCATTCCAGCGGGCTGAAGATTTGAATAAGAGTTGATTTCACAGACTAGAGTCTGAAATATTTTAGTCTTTAGGAGAATTCATGCTTTTCTGGAAAGCCTCTGTATTTCCCTGATTGAATTAGGCCCACCAAATTACAGAGGGTAATTCATTTTATTCACAGTCTACTGATTTAAATGTTCATCACATCTAAAGAATACTGCCACATCTAGGACACCATAGCCTAGCCAAGTGAACACATAAAAATCAACCATCACACTAACATTTACTGATCATTTAGATTCTAAGGACTTTACTTGTATGAACATATTTAGTACTCAAAAAGCCAGTGAGTTAGATAACTATCAACACAGATGAGAAAAGTGGGGTATGAATAAGTAAAGTAGTTTATCCCAAGTTACACAGCTAGCAAAAAGCAGACTTGGCATCCAAACTCAGTTGTTCTGGTTCTTGATCCAGAAAGTTTATGTGGTGTGCTATACTACACCTGAAGCAAATGTTTATCTTTTACCTTCTTTGTAAATCCCCAAACTACCTAGTACAGTGATACCCAAAGACTGCATCTTCACCAAGCCTCCAAATCAGAGTCTATCAGAGTGAATAGGAAGTACTCAGTGAGCGAGGGGTCACTTAGTGAATTAGTGAACAGATAGAGGAAGAATCTCTAATCTTTATTATGAAAAATCCAAGGCACTAGGAACACTACAGTGAGTGAAAACAGTTTTGCCTCTCAAGGAGACATTGGTTTTTGTGTGGAGAACATAGCAAGACAAAAACAAGTTGCAATGCAATGAAGAACAAAATTTTTTTGGACAGGTGCGGTGGCTCATGTCTATAATCCCAGCAGCTTAGGAGGCCATGGGAGAATTACTTGATCACAGGAGCTTGAGAACATCCTGTGATGGTCATAGTCAGAGTCCATCTCTATAAAAAATATAAAAAATTAGCTAGGCACAGGTGGCATGCACCTATAATCCCTGCAGCGCAGGAGGCTGAGGTGGGAGAATCACTTGAGACTGAGAGATGGAGGCTGTAGTGAACTGTGATCGTGCCACTGCACTCCAGCCTGGGTGACCTGTCAAACACACACAGAAAAATATCTTAATTTTTAATACTTTGATCTTTGAGGTAAGACAGAATCTAGGATACGATACTGCTTTCTTTCTCCAATAGACTTGAAGTTAGACAAGTTAATTCATCTCTCTCTATGCCTCATTTTACCCATCTGTAAAAGAGAATAAATATGTGTGTCTCACAAATGTTGTGAGAAGTAATACAATTGATTGAAGTAATGTATAGTTGATGCTGAATCCTGTATCTGGAACTTGGAAAGTGTCTGATAAATGGTAGCAGTACTGTGAGACCCTGGGTGCCTGTTCCATTACCATGGAATAGAGTGTGGTAGGTTGGCTGTGACTTGATCATGCTGAACAAAATATTTGAACTAGACTCCCCACTACATAAGGGAGAGAACATTCTAGATTAAAAATATATATATATATATATATATATATATATATAAATATAGAACAGTGTTACAAACTGGTAAGTTGCATCTCAATTGTGACCTCAATATGCATTTTGTTTGAACTGCCCGGTAATTTTCCAAAAACTAAATTAGCTTTTAACTTTGAGAAAATTGAAAGATTTCCCTAAAAATCTAGATTCCCTCTTGTCTAGAATAATCAAAAGAGATGGCAATACTGTGCCGCTCTACGGTTTCTGATTTCTCCATAGTATCTGCTTTTTCTACTTTGTTCCTTCATGTTACTTCCTTGGGTCCTGTAGGCGTTTGGTGCAATATATGCATGGGTAGTGCACCATGTAAATAATTGAATCGACAGGATTTTGGCATGCCAAGCTAAGTATGGACTTTATCACATAGTAGTCAATAAGAAGGATTCACAGAATTTCGAGAAGACACTTGAGCAAATTTGTTATTTTTTCTGGGAGGCAGAGGAAGAGATGTAAGTTAATTTCATGAACAGGCTGAATAGTTTAGGGACGGGCTGATTGGAGTATTTGAACTATGCCAAACATGGGACATTTCAGATAGAGAAATGAGTGCACATACCAGAGATGGGTGAAAATGAATATTTATGCTTTTAGGTGATTTTGTATTTATTCTGAGCTAAGAGCCATGACAATTTCAAAAACTTCTGGGATTTTACCCAAACAACACAGGACAGAGACGTTACTTGTGTTCCTAAAGGAGAGCAAACATTGGATAAGAAGAATGGCTCTTATTTCCTCCCTCAGTTTTAGCCATTTCAGAGATGAAGGAGAAGCTGAACCTTTTGGAATTATACAGTATGCCAATCTCTATTATGGCTCTTTCCTGAGGGATTTTCAAGAGCAATAATATTATGCATAATTTCAGCCTGTATGATGCACTTTGGCTATATTGTCTTAGGAGGAATAATAAGACTTGGGTCCGGGAAGATTGATGAGGAAAAGTGAGTATTAGAGATTAGTTTTAATTAATATGTTCATGCAAATGATTAATGTAACCTGTGGTTATTTAAGTTTTTTCTCAAGGTAATTAGAAAGACATTCAACGGTTTAGAGAAGGAACAATGCCTGATAAGATTTGCATTTTAACATTACTCTGAAGAGTGAAGAATGGCTTGGGGAGAGGGATCTTGGAGAGTTATAACAGTTAGAAGTGTATTCCAGTTAGAAGGATGCCACTATAATCTAGGTGAGGAATGGAGTTCGGGACTGAAGTCCGAATTGAAAGAAAAGCAGCAAAAGAAACAGTTGTCTAATTTGGCGACTACTGAAATATTGAAGAAGAGATATCTCAACCTTGCCCTCTGTATCACTTAATCATATACATGACCAAATACAAGATTATACACAACAGGTTCACTGGCTAGAAATGTTTCCAAAGTTGAGAATATGGTACCTAGTATGTGTGAGTTCCAACTGTATGCTCACTATTGTAAGCATTCTGCCTGAGAGGTTAGAGGCAGAAACTTGAATTACCTTTCGTTTACTGAAAATCTATTGTTTCATTGTGAAATGTTGGTTCTAAGGAATAAACTATTAAATTACTAAATTATGCTGTTTTATAATAACAGTAACTGTGATCCATATTCTAACTGAAGCTCACTCTGTGTGTCATAATAAAGTTGTTTAAGTCAATATAATCAACATGGCCAGAAGCATGGGTTGTAGCTTCAGATTGATGCATTCCAATCTTGGTTTTGCTGGTTGCTTACTGGGTAATATTAGGCAAGTTACTTGTCATCCTCTGGATGCTGCATTTATTTTTATTTGCAAAATAAGAATACTAGTACTACTTCCATCATCTGGTGGTGGTAAAGGTGGGGGGGTTATTACATATAACCATTTAGAAAAGAGCCCGGTGCATGTTAGCTGCTCAAGAAATGTTATCTCTTATAATAACTGGTATAGGAGGAAGATGTGAGGATCAGAACCAGTACGTGACCCTAAGGATAGAGAATAGGGTGAAGTGAGACATTTTAAAATAGAACAAACTACCTTATTGTGTTGCAAGGTGAATTATAAATAATTAAATGCTATAACCACTAGAAAAATAATCAAAATGGAAATTAATTTTCCAAAGGCATACATGTGTGTATGTAACTTTTAATCTTCAAATTTAAAACTAAAATCTCAAAATAAAATCTGCTACTCCTTCAGCCCCATACCCCGTTCTGTTTTTTCTCCTACCTAAGACAGCCTCCAAAACAACTGCTTATTCTATGACAGTTGCACAAGGTAGAGGTTAAACCGGGTGGAACCAGAATCGATGGGTAAACGTGAGAAATAGAAAGAGGACAGAGTGCAACGTTGCGAAAGTCCCACAGCTAGGAATGAATTTAAAACTGATTTTCTGTTATCCTGACCTTTGCTACCATACACGTGTGAGGCTATGGTCAGTAGCTGAGCATGGACTGCTGTCTGGTTATGCCTGCCCTTAGTGCTGCAGAGACCATCCTGCCTGGAATTTGACTGCCATCAGTGGATATCTTCTTCCAAGCAACATCTTCCTCTACCGTTGACGTTAATGGTGGCTACCACCATATTCCTACAAGCTTTATCAAATATTTACTGAGTACATAGTTTACTATACACAGCTCCCAGATTTAGACCAGGCAAAGCCTTATTTATTATTTGCTACAGGATTATTTTGTAAAAATTGTCTTTTGAACCCTAGGCAGGATATAAGGAGAAGCATTTAGTTATAATTCAGACATTAAGAGTGTTGTCCAACTTGATAGCCACTAGTCACACATGGCCATTTAAATTTTAATAAATGAAAACTAAAAATTCAGTTCCTGTGTTGTACTTGACAATTTCAAGTAACTACATACTGACAATGCAGATATAGAGAATTCTGCTATCTCACATACTTATGTTGTTCATCACTGCCAGAGTGTTCTTGACACAGTTCTAAAAATGGATTTGACTACACAGAGAGTCTCTGTTAATTTTTAAAAAATATCTCTCTAAAAATTATTGTATTTGTTTTCTGTGGCTACTGTAACAAATTACCACAAATTCGGTGGCTTAAAACAGCAAATTTATTATTTGCAGTTCTGTAGTTGAGAAAACTGAAAGGGATCTCACTGGGCTGTAATTAAAGTGTCCACAAGGCTATGTACTTTTCTGGAGGCTCCATTCCTTGTCCTGGTACATTCTAGAGGCTAGCTATATCTCTTGACTCATGGACAACTTCCTCTGTCTTCAAAACCAGCAAGTATGGGTCTTTTCACAAAGCCATTTCTCTGGTTCACTCTCTTTACCTCCTTCAGACATTTACAAGGACTCTTGTGACAACACTGGGCTCATTCAGATAATCCAAGATAATCTCCACATCTCAAGATCAATTGATGAGCAATCTTCATTCCCATTGTGCCATGTAATATAACATATTTATAAGTCTGAAGAATAAAGACATGGATATCTTTAGCAGAGGGAGGTTATTAGTCTACCTACCATGATGAGTAAATATTTTATAAAGTACAGTGATTTTCCTCGTAGAGAGAGAGACTATGTAAATATATTGCAGATCATTATTCACATATTTCTGATTTAACAAAAATTCTGATTATATATAATGAAATTATTTAATAAAAATACGATATTAATAGCTTATACTTAATATGAACCAGACAATAGGGCTAAGATTTTAAGAGCTGATATGCATAAACTCATGATTAATGAGTGAATAGAGACGTTTATAACGCCTTAAGTAGTAGTGTGGGATAAATGAAGACATGGACTCTTCATTGGGAAAATGGGGTTATCTTCCTGGCATAGCAACTTACTCACCTGTGCAATTTCTATGGATTTGAATTTTTCAGGTAGATAAAAGGAGGAGAACAGATAAAATTATCTCTGAAGTCTCTTCCAATATTTAAATTTTGCCACTATAAATTAAGTTAGCAGAAAAGATTATGCAAAAGCACAATTTTGAGTAATACAGAATTGCTGGGTTTTACTGGAAATTAAGCAAAATAATATGTCTTGGAAGACTGAAGAAAGATTATTTAATCAGGTATAGCAGAGCATGATTTTTTGTTGTTGTTGTTATAACATATACTATGGCTTAACAGGTAAAGAAACTGGATAAAAATGGTCAAACGAAGCCGATAAACCAATGGCATACACTTTTCTTTATTAAGGATTGAGATTGGAAGGAGGAATACTAAGGGAACGTTGTATTTCCAGTTGGGTTAGACTGACCTTAATTGTTAGTCATACGCATAATTAAGCAACTTTTTATCCCCCTGCTTTACTGTAGTCAGGTGTTTAGAGAAAAAGGAGAATATTCCTGCCATTAGAACTGTTACATCTCTGTCGAAAGCTATCGGATCGTATGTAAATAAACCTTTACACCCAACTAGATTGATAAACGACTGAGACTTCATTTGCTGTAGACATTAGCATGTAGCTCCAAGTGTGACACAAAGGTATTTTCTCCATGAAATTAGGTAAGGAGAAGCTTTTTGAATGAAATAGACCTCAGGTTTAGGAACTCTGAGGATCCACAACTTTCAGATCAAGATGCATTACAATAATTTATTTTCCCTAAAAGGGTATTAATTCTAAGACTTATTCAGATTTTTAGAAATCTTTGGATCAGTGGCACTCTAAGTATATTAACAAATTACTCATGTTGAGTGCCTTAAAATACTTTAAGTATATGCACTATTACCCAAAATCTACAGATAAAATTTCATATAATACCAGTAGGAAATTTTTCCTTATAGGGATTGAACACTATGTAGCTAAAACTACTCTTATCTATCTATCTATCTATCTATCATCTTGCTATCAACCTACTGATCTATTATCTTTTTATGATATTCTCCTAATGTTCAGCAGACCATTGTGCATGCCACACTTATTAAAATCTTATCATAATTTGGAATTCTTTCTCTGATAATGAAAAATATTCTGTCCCTCCTTGCGATTCTATGGTTTTCCACTCTATAACACTCATTTACTCATTCAATCATTTATTAATCTTTCATATTCTTCAAATATGTATTATTTGCAAGGCACTGGAAATATTGTGATAAAAGACACATACTTCAGTGGGGTGTGGGGGTAACATGCAGCTGACCGAAGCATTGTCACAGAACCGTGTACATCCTATGGAAATTGTATGAAAAGAGTATTATGGAATCAGGGTAGAGTGGACCTAAAATTTGAGACAAGGAAGAGGGGCCGGAGTTGCCATTAAAAAGATGTTGCTTAAAATGGAATCTCCAAGGACATGAATGAATCATTCATTATTTCTTCCATTCATTCATTTATTGCTAATCTGTGCCAAAATGGTGCAAAAACAAAGCCATTCCTGTGCTCAAGTAATTACAAATCTATTTGAGAAATAACATATAACAAACTAGAGTACAGAGTGATTGTTGTTATGGTAAAACTATACATGTGTGTTTAGCGTGATGAGGGAACTTGTAGTGGGGTAGGATGTACTCAGATTAGTGAGACGAATACCAGACAAGAAGAAAAGTATTTGAGAAGTGGAAGTATAAGAAATTTGGCTGGAGTATATACTATATCAGGTATGAGGCCACAGAATATGGAGCTGCAAAATGGAATAAAGAGACTAGGAAGGGCCCACTATGCTAAAGACTGTACTTTATGTCTGATGTTATGTGCAAGTACTGAATGATTTATGTACAAGCACTGGGCATTCTTTGTGTGTGCTCCTCTACATCCATTCTGCAATCTTTTCCACTCATTCTGTTCCCCAGCAAGCGAACCTTTCTACTTGTATCCATAGTCTTTCTTGCTTTCTGGCTTTGTCCAAAGAGAAGCACCTTTACAAAATCAGAGGGCAGGAGAAAAGTGAAACTGGTGTGGTGGATGTTGTTGGTAACCACCACCTCGTCTTCTTTGTTAGGACGGTAACCCATCTCCCAGGTGCTACAGATATTGGCTACTAACAAATTATGTTATTAGCAGCAATGAGGAAAGCCCTTGGCTAGTGAGAACCATCTCACTTGGAGATGCCTGGGAAGGTATGCAACTCTCCTCTTCACCAGTGGCTGGTAACCAGTGATTGATCTATGCAATGATGTAACATCCCTGTCCCCTTGCATCTAATCAGTACAACCTCTGTAAACACTTGGTACTCCAGAGCTCTTTGAGAGTTCAGTCTAAAGATGAATTCTTTTTTTGAAATAGAGTTTTGCTGTTGCCCAAGCTGGAGTGCAGTGGTGAGATCTTGACTCACTGCAGCCTCTGCCTCCTGCCTAGTAGCTGGGATTCAAGCAATTCTCCTGCCTAGTAGCTGGGATTACAGCTTCCCTAATAGCTCAGATTACAGGCACCTGCCACCATGCCCAACCAAGTTTTGTGTTTTTAGTACAGACTGGGTTTCACCATGTTGGCCAGGCTGGTTTCGAACTCCTGACCTCAAGTGATCCTCTTGCCTCGGCCTCCCAAAGTGCTGGAATTATAGACATGAGCCACTGCACCTGGCCCTAGGGATGAATATTTCTGAATCGTATCTTTATCTAGCTTCCTCCTTTGTACTGTTCTGCTTCTCTTGTTTCTTTGAAGGTTTATTCTAAGGACATGCCTTGAATAAATGACTTGCATAAGATTATCTGTCTCAAACACTGTTCCCTAGAGTGGGAACAGAGTTTCTAGGGAACTCAATAACAGTGATGGTTATTGCCAGAAATGGTCCCATAAAGCAGACTCTGAAGATTTAATTCTGGAGTTGAATCAGACCCCATCTAGGTGGTAATGACAACCCCAAACCTAGTGGTAAGTAGAGTATTTATAGTTTCTTGAATGTTGTAGCAGTACAATTGCTGCTTTTACAGTGTCTGTGGCATCTGAGAGAAGTAGGGAAAATAATGGGATTAAGGATTGTGAAATTTGGTATTAGTTGGTTAGTGCCTCTTGGTTACTCAGGAGAAAAAAAATGACTGATTATTAATTTGAAACTAAGTACAAAAGTAAGAAGTTATTTAAAGAGATTAAATGAAAGTCATAAGTCTTTAAAGAGATTCTTCTCTCTTGCATCTTGGGAGCCTGTTGAGCTGGTGAACCATAGGCCTTAGTCGTGACAATAGCAGAAATTCAGAAAAGCCTAAATTCAAGCCTAGGTGAGACTGGATGCCATAATAAGGCACATGTGCTTCAGGGTGTGGGAGTTAAGCCAGGCAAAGATTCAGTGGCTTGCCACATATATGATGCTTTTAGGGATCCAGTGGTCTAGTGCATACTGGGATATCCCTCACAAAGTAAAGGGCAAAGTTATTGCATCTTTTGTATCCTATCATTAAAAAAGAAACAAAGCACAGCAAATACAACACTTGGGAATACTGCACTGAATGATTTAGCAAGTGCTGTGGAAAGCTCCCAGTTTTCATTGAGGCCCTGAGCAAGAAAGGACATGTCCAGGCCATATAGTACAAGCTGTCCTACCACATGGCTTATGTGGCCCAACAGATCCTATAGCGACATAAAAATTATCTCTAGGAGATAAAGATTTTGTGTGGAATCTCTGACAGGCCCCAACAGAAGGGTTTTATGACAGACTGCCGAGATTCTGGAGTAAGGCCATGCCATCTGCAGCAGAGCATATGATTTAAAATGCAGTTGCATCAAGACATGAGACAAAAACTGTTCACCATGAACTGGGGCTGGCAGACCAAGTCATAAACGAGAGCAGCCACAGCAGCAAGTATTCATAAAATAGAAGTGTTACAGAATGGATGACCCTTAAAATGTCCAAAGGACGTACGTGAGCTGGATGAACAAATATTCTAGACTTCTGTGTCACCAGCATGGTTTCACCTGACACCACTCAATGAGCTCACACTTGTAACCTCATAGAAGAATCCTTATGAGCAGCTTAATAGAGGAAGAAAACAACACAGGCTCGGTCCGCAGATTGTTCAGCTCAGCATGTTGGTGTGGACTAAGAAAAATGGACGGATGTTTATAATATAGCCCCACTTGGGAAATCCTGGAAGACAGTATTGATAGGAAAATACAAAAATAGGCAGGATTTTGGTTAGTGTTACTTGTAGTCCAATTTTGTTGAGAAACAAATGGCTTAAAAGAAGGCTATACACGAATACATGAGCATTCATGTATAGATAGCTTGGGCTGAAAAAAGCAAAGTTTTCATATTAGGGACAAGATGATCCAAGAAAGAAGACTGTGGATGAACATATGGAAATGGGCAGAAAATACGAACTTGCCATTATATGTTAACCCTCATCAGGTTAGAGATATAAAGCAACCAAGTGTGGAGAATGGCCCAGTAGATTAGAATCCAACTTTGCTAGCTGAAAGGGCTCATGAATGTAGTAGTCATGGCAGCACAAATGGAGACAATATGTGGACCTATAGGAATGTGTTTTTCTCTCACCAAAGCTGAATGCCCAATGCCATGTCTAACCTATCAACCAACAAATTCCTGCACTGAGATTTTTATATAATGTTCTTTGAGGAAATCAGCCAGACATTTTGGTGGCAAAAGGACTCCTCTCATCCTTACAAAAGCAACAATTAATCCTGAGTAGGAGTGATACACATTCCAAGGATGTGTTTGCCTTTTCTACTGGTAGTATTTAAGTCAGCATTATATGGAAAGGCTCACAGAGATACGTTGGATAGCATCTCATACAATATCACTTCAGATCAAGAGAGCCCCTTTATGGGAAAGGAACCATAGTAGTGGGAACATGGCAAAGGCATCCTCTAATCTGGTGATGCATTGCATCAATTAGTGGATACTGATCCTGTAGAGCATGGGAAGCCCCTGTTTACTGTATAGCTGTAGTACCACCACCTTGGAGATGGATGCCCGTAGATGAGGACACTATATTTCAGAAAGAAGTAATTCATCCTAAACCAACAGCCATTACATGGTGCCAGGTCCCCACTAGGTAGAGTACATGAGTTCAGTAACCAAGAGATGGAGGAAATGGTAGCCCTACTTCACCATCACACCAAGAATTGAGTAGGAAACATTGTATTGCCTGTCTACTCAACTTTAGAGCCTGTGGATCCAGAGGTCCTATTTCCCAGAGAAAATATGCTTTCACTCAGGGACACAGAAAGAGTGTCACTAAACCTAAAGACACAGTTGGTACATGATCACTTCAAGTGCTTCAAGTGGACCAACAAGCAAGAAAAGAAATTATCATACTGCCAATATTGTGTACACTAGGATATTTTAATAGGTTCTGGGGTATTTTTGCCTGATTACCTAAGGAAAAGTGCTGCTGTTACTTAATAGGGGCACGGAGAAATACTTTTCATACTCAAGTGAACTACAAGTTATCTCTTGGTACTCTCATGCCCAAGTTTAACTATAAATTAACAAGTATAGCAATTATTGCCTGGCAAGTGCATAGTAACTAGGGAATCAAGGCTCTCTCAGATGAGTATCTGAGATATCCCACCAGACAAGCCACCTAGATGATCTGAAGTCCTAGCTGAGTATAAAAGGAATCTAGAATTGTAGCTGATGAGGATAATGTGTATTATTTATAGCTTTGAGATCAATTGCAGCAAAGAATAAGGTTGTAATTCATTCTTTGAATGCTCCTCTTACAAGTTTTCCCAGAAATTGAGACCAACCCAAATTCTGAAGAAGCTAATACCAGATGGGAAGAACTTACTGTGAGAAGAAAATGGATTTGAGAAGTGTGAGTGGTAGACTTGGAAGTGGCACTTGGTACCTCTCCAGATCTCCTTGACTGGGTTGGTACAACCACACCCCTGCCAGCCTTGGCTGATAATTGCTCAAGCTGACACATTTCACTATAGGGTTGTCCTCAGCTGATTGAAGCTACCTCACCCTGAGATGCTTGAGAAGTTATTACTGTTTTCTCTCCAAAGACTGACCACTGCAGGGGTAAGACAGTGCAGCTCTCTTTCCTCTGGCCAAAAAAAAAAAAAAAATCTGATTGTAATCTGTTCTAGAGAGCTACCTCTAAGATTAGATTGAGCCTAAACTTCTCCTGAAACCATATTCTTGCCTAACTCCATCCATCCGTCACCTTTTCCTGCTCTTTTTGCTTCCTTAAAGACTTCTAAGAGTATTCCTTCAAGAAATGACCTGCACAAGACCCTCTGTCTAATACTCTGCTTTTAGGCTTCTGGGCCTAACTCAATTACATGTGGCAATAGTTGTGTTCCTCTCTGGAGACCCAGTCTCACCTAGTGGTCATTTCCTGTATATACATTATTCTTCATTTGTATGTGATATTCGTTTCCTGTCACAATCCTGACTAATGAAGCAAAAGCAATCAGTGAGTGAGATGATTAGATCAACATTTAGGAAGCTTAATCTGGCAGCTGTGTTGAGGAGATATTGTATGAAAGGCAAGTCTAGCTGCAAAAATATAATTTCACAGATTATAATGATAATCCAGAAATCACTTGAAAAGGGTTGGGTGTTTAATAATCATTGGAGATGGCATACATTAAGTAAACTTGTAAGATAGGTTGGCAGTAAAACTGCTTTAAGGGTCAATATGTTCTAACATCCTACAAGAATTGAAATCACATATATTATAAACTGATTAAACAATTATTATTTTACTACATATGTAAAAAATATTACTGCTACTCTTGAGAAGCTTGTAGTCTTAATAGTGAATCATAACTATTTTGATAGTTGTTGTAAAAGTCAAAAATAAATATTATACCAGAATTATAAGCAAAAAGGTGTGAAAGCAAGGAAAACTACAGGATAATACTTCCAATTAACATTGATGCAAAAACCAACAGTTAAATA
Organism: Sapajus apella; assembly: GCF_009761245.1. Lineage (NCBI taxonomy): Eukaryota > Metazoa > Chordata > Mammalia > Primates > Cebidae > Sapajus > Sapajus apella. Next base: position 11,277,004 of record NW_022436978.1, on the reverse strand, counting down.
TTAGCAAATCAAATTCAACAGGATATCAAAAAGATTATACATCATGATCAAGTGGGATTTATCCCTGGAATAAAAGGTTGTTTAATATAAGCAAATCAGTTGGTGATATATCATGTTAACAGACATAAAGACAAAAAGCTTCATGATCATATTTATTGAGACAGAAAAAGTATTTGACAAAGTTTAACATCCTTTCCTGATAAAACTGGTGGCTTTGCAGGGTACAACCTGTATCCCAGCTGCTTTCACGGGCTGACATTGAGCATCTGCAGCTTTTCCAGATGCACAGTGCAAGCTGTCAGTGGATCTGCCATTCTAGGGTCTGGAGGACAGTGGTCTTCTCACAGCTCAACTGGGTGGTGCCCCAGTAGGGATTTTGTCTGGGAACTCTGACCCCACATTTCTCTTCTGCACTGCCCTAGTAGAGGTTTTCCATTAGGACCCCACCTCTGTACCAAACTTCTGCCTGGGTATCCAGGCATTTCCATACATCCTCTGAAATCTGGGCAGAGGCTCCAAAATCCCAATTCTTGACCTCTGTGCACTCCCAGGCTCAACACCAGGTAGAAGCTGCCAAGGCTTGAGGCCTGCCTGCTCTGAAGTCATTGCCTGAGCTCTATTTTGGCCCCTTTCAGCCATGGCTGGAGCAGCTGGGATGCAGGGTACCAAGTCCCTAGGCTACACATAGCAGAGCAACCCTGGGCCTGGCCCACTAGACTTTTTTTTCTCCTAGGCCTCCAAGTCTGTGATGGGAGGGGCTGCCACAAAGGTCTCTCATATGCCCTGCAGACATTTCTTCCATTGACTTGGTAATTAATATTTGGCTTCTCATTAGTTATGCAAATTTCTAGAGCCAGCTAGGATCTCTCCCCCCAAAAATGAGATTTCCTTTTCTACCTCATTGTCAAGCTGCAGATTTTCTAAACTTCCATGTTCTGTTTCCCTTTTAAAACTGAATGCATTTAACAGCATCCAAGTCACCTCTTGAATGCTGCTCCTTAGAAATTTTTTCACCAGATACTCCAAATCATCTCTCTCAAGTTCAAAGATCCACGAATTTCTACGTCAGGAACAAAATGCTTCCAGTCTCTTTGCCAAAACATAACAAGAGTCACCTTTGCTCCGGTTCCCAAGAAGTTCCTAATTTCCAATTTCCATCTGAGACCACCTCAGCCTGGACTTTATTTTCCATATCACTATCAGCATTTTTGTAAAAGCCATTTTACAAGTCTCTAGGAAGTTCCAAACTTTCCCACATTTCCTGTCTTCTTTTGAGCCCTCCAAACTATACCAACCTCTGCCTGTTACCCAGTTCCAAAGTCACTTCCACATTTTCGGCTATCTTTCAGCAGCACCCTACTCTACTGATGAGGGAATATGTTTTTTTTTTTTTTTTGAGACGGAGTTTCGCTCTTGTTACCCAGGCTGGAGTGCAATGGCACGATCTCGGCTCACCGCAACCTCCGCCTCCTGGGTTCAGGCAATTATCCTGCCTCAGCCTCCTGAGTAGCTGGGATTACAGGCACGCGCCACCACGCCCAGCTAATTTTTGTATTTTTAGTAGAGACGGGGTTTCACCATGTTGACCAGGATGGTCTCGATCTCTTGACCTCGTGATCCACCCGCCTCGACCTCCCAAAGTGCTGGGATTACAGGCTTGAGCCACCGCGCCCGGCCTATGAGGGAATATGTTAACTTCTCTTCCTGGGACCACGACGGGCATGGTTTCAAAGACAAGAACTTCCAAGCGACATGCCTAACCTGCCTTCTTTCACATCTCCATCCAGGAGCCTAAAGTCCTTTGTCTAACTTTCATACAGGAAGGTAGACTGCCCAGGTGAGCTTCCTTTGTTTAGAAAGCCTGGGAAAAGCTGTGGGAGAACTACAGGCCAGACAGCCAATCCGATGTCAGAGTCAAAAATCAATCACTACAGAGGAAGTTTGGAAGAACTCCTCTCACTGGATGAGGACTTGAATGGGGCGGGAGTAACTCTCAGATTAAAAGTCCCCCTGCCCCTCACCTGTGCGGACTTCATCACTTGATGCCCTCTCATGACAGCATGGGAGTTTCACCCCCCCCCAACTTCCCTTTGTCTCTCTCTCTATGCCCAATAAATCGATTTTCTGCAAAAACTCCTGGGGTCTGATATTTACTTGAACAAGCCCACTGCACCTCCAGGGCATCTTCCCCCATTCCTGGGAGGGGGTGCCAAGAACCCGGAACACCTGGCTACCCTGGTACCAATTTATGTATTAGTTTGTTTTTATGCCACTGATAAGGACATACCTGAGACTGGACAATTTACAAAGAAAGAAATTTATTGGACTTACTGTTCTGCACTGCTGGGGAGGCATCATGATCAAGGCAGAAGGTGAAAGGCATGTCTCACATGGTGGTAGAATTTGGTAAAGTTGCAGGATATAAAATCAACATGCAAAAACCTGTGGGATTTATATATGCAAATAATGACCTAGGTGAAAAAGAAATAAAAAAGAGAATCTGATTTACAATAGCATAAAAAATTAAAATTCTTAGAAATCAATTTAACCAAGGAGGTGAAAGACCTGTCCACTGAAAACTATAAGACATTAATGAGAGAAATTGAAAAGGACACAAAGCTGTAGTAAACAAAACAGCATGGTACTGGCACAAAAAGAGGCACGTAGACCAGTGGAACAGAATGGAGAGCCCAGAAATAAATCCAAACATTTACAGTATACTAATTTTCACCATAGATACCAAAATGATGCAATGGGAAAAAAATAGTGTTTTCAATAAACAGTGCTCAGAAAACTGGATTTCAACATGCAAAGGAAAGAAATGGGACCCTTACAGCACACACAAAAATTAATTTAGAATGGATTAAAGACTTAAACATAAGAAATGAAGCCATAAAATTCCTGGAAAAAAAAATAAGGGAAAATCTCCTTGAAATTGGCCTTGGCAATGATTTCTTGAATATCACACCAAGAGCTTAAGCTACAAAAGCAAGAGTAAATAAGTCTGACTGTATCAAATCAACATGCTTTGCATAGCAAATAAAACAATCAGCAAAATGAAAAGACAGCCTACAGACTGGAAAGAAATACTTGCCAACCCTATGTCAGATAAGGAGTTAATATACAAGATTTATAAAGATCTCATACAACTCAATAGTGAGAAAACTTATCACAAACTTAAAACTGGGCAAAGGACTGAAATAGACGTTTTTCCAAAGATGACATGAAAATTCCCAAGAGTGTATGAAAAGGAGCGCAGCGCTACTAATAATTAGTAATATTTGTCATAAGCCTCTATAAGATACCACCTCTGTTAAGATAGCTGTTATCAAAAAGACAAGAGATAAAAAGTGTTAGCCAGGCTGTGGAGGAAAGGGAAGCCTTGTACACTTTTGGAAATATAGATTGGTGTAGCCATTATGAAAAACCATACAGTAGCTCCTAAAGAAATTAAAAATATAGCTACTATATGACCCAGGAATATCTCTTTTGGGTATATACTCATAGGAGATAAAATTATCACCTCATAAAGATATCTGCATTCGCACGTTCGTTGCAGCATTGTTTATACAATACCTAAGATACAGAAACAACCTGGGTGTGCATCAGTGGGTGAATGGACAAAGAAACTGTGGTGTATACATACAATGGAATGCTATTCACTTTCAGTACAAAGAGATCCCGCCATTTGCCACAACATATATTAATCTGAAAGGCATTATACTAATTGATATAAGACAGACACAGAAAGAAAAATATCACATGACCTCACCTATGTATAGAATCTTAAAAAAAATTGAGGGAGACCGGGCGCAGTGGCTCAAGCCTGTAATCCCAGCACTTTGGGAGGTCGAGGCGGGTGGATCACGAGGTCAAGAGATCGAGACCATCCTGGTCAACATGGTGAAACCCCGTCTCTACTAAAAATACAAAAAATTAGCTGGGCATGGTGGTGGATGCCTGTAATCCCAGCTACTCAGGAGGCTGAGGCAGGAGAATTGCCTGAACCCAGGAGGCGGAGGTTGTGGTGAGCCGAGATGCGCCATTGCACTCCAGCCTGGGTAACATGAGTGAAGCTCCGTCTCAAAAAAAAAAAAAAAAAAAAAAAAAAAAAAAAAATTGAGGGAGTAAAATCAATAGAGATAGAAAATAAAGCAGTGGTTACCAGAGTTCAGGTTTGGGGGAGAAAATGCAAAGATATAAGCCAGAGGATACAAAATAGCAACGTAGGGTGAACAAATAGAGACAACAGTAAATAATAGTGTATTGTGGTCAAGATTTTTGCTAAATGAGTAGATTATATCTTCACATGTGACAGGAAAATGAATAACTGTGGATGATGCTAGATATGCTATTTTTTTCACTCTGGTAACCATTTTACTATACATATGTATCATAACATCATGTCGTATAACTTAAATGTGCACAATAAATTTATTTTTTAATAAAATAAAATATAAAAAATTATTTTGAAAAAGCCTTTGAAAGCACATATAAAGAATAGTCACCAGTCCTACTATTATAAAATACAGAGTTGCCAAATTTCTGTAACTAAATAATGTATTCAAGGAAATTGCTTATATTACCTAAACATCTCTAAATAACTTCTTAAAATTCCCAGAAAAGTCATATGTGAATTTTTAAGCATGCATCTCCCAGAGGCTATATTTAATTATCTTAATCAGTATTAAAAGTACTACAGAGAAATTTCTATTAAATATTATTTGAACAGTAGTTAACATTTGATGGATTTAATGTGCATATAAATTATTCTTAATATTCATATAAGTATTATAGAGTAGTGAATAAATGTTATATATAATTCATAATTATACATAGTACATATTGTATTATATACTATATTCTGTAAATATATTTGTATAAATGCAAAAATATACTAAATACTAAAATTATATATGTATGTATAATTTTAGCCCACATTTTTATTTTGGCCAAACATTTAGAATTAAATCACTAAATTATCCTTGCCTTCCATAAATGAGTAGCATGAGGAAATGTAAAAAAATAAATAAGGATTTCGGATAATCCTGTGATTAGGTCATAGAATAAAAGAGGATAGATGTCTGGAGAGAGGTTTGCAAAAGTTAACTTAGGCCAAACTGCAAAGGCAGTCTTCTTGCTCATGGTAAGAATTTGGTTGGGATTTAAGGACACATTAAATATTATCAGAGAAGGGTTAGGTAGCTGTTTTTTCAGACAGATTGATGCAGAGGAAACAATTCTGTTTACCCAGAAGTGTAAATAAATGAATAAGAAGATTGAGCTTTTACTCATAAGAGTATGGGAAAAATAGACAAACTTCAAGAAATTAAAAATATAGCTACTGTATGACCCAGCAAGATCTCTTTAGGGTACATACTCAAAGGAGATAAAATCACCGCCTCATACAGGTGTCTGCACTCCCATGTTCATTGCAGCATTGTTCATACAATACCTAAGATACAGAAACAACCTGACTGTACATCAGTGGAAGAATGGGTAAAGAAACTGTGGTGTATACATACAATGGAATATTATCCAGCCTTAAGTACAAAGAGATTCTGCCGTTTGCCACAACACGTATGAATCTGAAGGGCATTATGCTAAGTGAAATAAGACAGACACAGAAAGAAAAATATCACATGATTTCGCTTATATATGGACAGAGAAAGAAACAGAGGAAGAGTTAAGCTAACACCATTGGATAACACTGAAATTTGTAGATTTAAAGGGTAAGGTAATTTGACTAAAAACACCCCTTTCCACCCTGACACACACGGTGCTGCCACAGAAATCTGTATTAAGCTGCATTTTAAGTTCCTGGTACTTGTTGTCTTACCAACTTTGATAGTAACCAGGGAGTTAGCTGGCAAGAGCTTCTAGGGGCAGGCAGGCAGGATTTTGGCTTGGATGGATCTTAGGAGATAAAAGATCTTTCACAACCTGTTTGTTCATTTTGTGATACAGCTCAGTTTAGGGACTTTTCTACTACCCGTATCACACATTCACTGCACCTCAGGAATTTGACTTCTCCTCCCTTAGTTACACATTCTCTCACTGCACTTAAGGAATTTGAGTTACTTCCTGTCAGTTTTGAATCACCCTATTTGGCAATCCTGGGATTATTTGAAAATGCTCTCATCTCCTCTGTATTATTTTTCCTCTGTAAACAAGTCTAGCGTTTTTCCTGAGCCCATTCTTTCAGTTGTGTTATCTCATATTTATTTTTTACAGGGCCTAGCTCTGTCTCTCTTCAGCGTAAGCAGTATAATGCTATCTAGAAAGACTCTTTGGTGAGGAAAAGGAATTCTGGTTCTATTTCTGCCATTGATAGATGTTCAGCTTTGGGTAAATGCTTTATCTCACTGGGCTTCTAGTTATTCATTCATGAAATACAGGAAGAGGCTAAAATAAACACACGTTGGCAGCTTTCCTTTCTTCCCATAAAATTCTTTTAGCTTTCCCCAGGTAATCTGGCAAGCTATCCATCTGATCTCTCCTTTAAAGTAACCACTGTATGTTTATTATTGTACTGATTACATTATATTGTAATAATCTTATTCATTTATTTATGTAGTATATATGATATTTATTACACTAATGCTGAGTATATGCCAGGGACTGGATTAAACACAATAACAAGACTCTTGGAACCAGTCCTTTTAGATCTTACAGTGTAAGTGACAATACAAATGAACATTCAGAAGTGTGATGGAAGTAGGCAGAGACAGATTTGAAGGGTACTATGGCATGTAAGACACAGGGATCTTCCCTAATCAGGAAGGAACTACCTTAAAGAAGGAGTTTAAACGGCGATCAAAGGAAAGAAACAGAAAGCGTTTTTCACAGAAGAAATCACATGTTAGAATGCCTGGGGGTGAGAGACAACAAAAATTCAAAAGAAGTTCTATTTGGTTAGGGAACAAAAAAAAAATGAAGGAAAAAGAATTACTGTGTAGAGAGGCAGGTGTGTGACCAGATTTTGCTACAAGGAATTTTGAACTGTTTCAAAGTTTTGATCCCGATTCTATGAACAATAAAAAAGCCTCTGAAAATTTTAAGCAGGGTTGTGACCTGGTCATATTTGCATTTTAAGAGTTTTGATCTAGATTCATAATGATATTGAAAGTAAAATAATAATTTCATTTCATGCTTACCATAGTCAAAACTGTACATTCTCTATGTAAGTTGTCTTAGTTATTCTCTACAAAAACTACAGTAGTTTCTTAGGAGTGTTGCAACAAATTACCACAAACTAGATGGCTTAAAAGAAATTTATTCTCTCATTCATATGGAGCCCAGAAGTCTGAAATAAGGATATCAGTAAGGTCATGCTTTGTCTGAAGAGGCTTCTGGGGAGTATCCTTCCCTGCCTCTTCCTAGTAGCTTGTAGTGGTTACTCACAATCTTTGGTGTTGCTTGGCTTATAGATTCATCACTCCAGCCTCTGCCTTCCCATATGACATTCTCCCCTGTGTCTCACATTGTCTTCCCTCTGTCCATGTTTCTGTGTCCAAATTGTCCTCTTCTTATAAGGGCATCAGTCATTGTATTAGTGTTCACCCTGATCCAGTATTACCTTATTACTTCTGAAAATCTCCTATTTCCATAATAAGGTCACACACTGAGGTTCGGGAGGACACTCTGGAGGACACTATTATTATTTTGAAGGACATTCTTTGTCCTCGTACTATAGCTGTAAGATGTTTGCCTCACTGGAAAGGTGAGGAAACTGAGGCACTCTGAAGTTTAAAAATATGTCCAGGTTCACAAAGTTAATACGTAGCAGAGCCAATTGACAGGGAGACAAGCTAGGAAATGACTGCAGAACCATGATGATATTTTTAGAGTAGACTCAATAATGTTTGTTAACAATTTTGATATAAAGAGAAAGTAGGGAGGATTCAAGAAAAATTACCAGTTTTCTGGCCTGAGCACCTGTGTAGACCTCCTATTCATAGAGGCAGAAAACACTGGACCAAGGGTAGTTTTAGAGAGAAAGGAAAAAGTTTCAGAGATGCCAGTGCTGAGTTTGAAGTGCCCATGGGATATGTAGTTATAAATAAATGGATATAATGGATATAATGTTCTAGCACTCAAAGAAAGATCTGGGTTAGACCATCAGAACACTAAAACATTCACTCATCATTCAGTAAACATTTTTGAGTGTCTACCATGTGTCAATTATTATCTTAGGTATCAAGGACACAGTTGTGAGCAGGATAGGCAAGTTTCTGCCCTCATGGAAACGTCATTCTTGATGAAGGAGACTGATAATAAACAGCAACAAAAAAGAAGACAATTTCAACTAGGGATGGCTGTTGTGTAGACAATAAAAAGGAGTGATATGAAAGTCAATGATTGGTAGAAATTACCTTCTTCAGTTTGGATGATGAAAGTAGCCTTCTCTGAGGTATAAGCACAGATCTGCATGATATGAGGAGATGATCTCATGAATCTAATTGTGCAAAAGCCCAGAAGCAGTAATGATCTTGTCATTTATGAGAGACAGAAACAAAGTCTGTGGCTGAAGCATAGGGAACCTCGTGGTGGTACAAGGCAGGCATCAGTAGAAGATAAGACCACAATATCAAGGAAGATGGTAAGACTGAACTGTGTGTGTGTGTATATATATGTGGTGTCTGTGTGTGTCTTTGGAAGATTACATTTCTTACAAAGATATACACACCCACACTGATTTTTTTTTTTAATTTAAAGCCATGGGAATAGAAGATATTGCTTAGAGAGACTATGCAGAGTGAAGGAAAACAAAAGCCTACAACAGAGGCCTTAAGCCTCTGGTCACTTAAGCCTCATGGATAAAAGGTGGTCAGACCAGAAGAAAGAACATAATGTGCTTTCATGTCTGTTTATCCCATAAAATGAAAACTGTCCCCCCAATCCCAAGCAAACTTCCTTTTATGAAATTGTGTCAATAAATATTTAATGAATTCATTTTTTAAGTTTTACTTTAAGGCCGGGGTACATGTGTAGGTTTGTTACACAAGTAACCTTGCGTCATGGGGGTTTGCTGTACAGATTATTTCATCACTCAGGTACTAAGCCTAGTACCCATTAGTTATTTTTCCTGATCCCCTTCCCCCTCTCACCCTCCACCCTCCAAAAGGCCCCAGTGTGTGTTGTTTCCCACTATGAATCCATGTATTCTCATCATTTCACTCCCACTTGTAAACAAGAACATGAGGTATTTGGTTTTCTGCTCCTGTGTTACTTTGGTAAAGATAATGGTCTCCAGCTCCATCCATGTCTCTGCAAAGGACATAATCTCATTCTGTTTTATAGCTGCATAATATACCAGTGTATATATGTACCTCATTTTCTTTATCCAGTCTGTCATTGATGGGCATTAAAGCTGATCAATTGATTTCAAATAGATGGAAGGACTTAGTAAGATAAGACCCAGATATGGTTTCTGTGTCCCCACCCTAATCAGTTGTTCAATTGTAATCCCCAGTGTTGAAGGAGGGATGTGGTGGGAAGCAATTGGATTGTGGAGGTGGATTTTCCCCTTGCTGTCCTCATAATAATGAGTTCTCATGAGAGCTAGTTGTCTAAATTGTGTAGCACTTCCCGTTTCACTCCCTCTCCCCTGCCACCACAGGAAGACGTGCTTGCTTCCCCTTCACATTTCCAACATGATTCTAAGTTTCCTGAGGCCTCCCAGCCATGCTTCCTATGCAGCCTGAGGAACTGTCAATCAAACTTTTTTCTTTATAAATTGCCCAGGGTCAGGTGGGTATTTATAGCAGTGTGAGAGCAGACTAATACAGACCCCCATTCATGGTATTTTTCATCAATGGTCATGTCTTCACTTTTCCCGAGTCCACACTATTTGCTATGTGATGTCACCGTTTCATGTATAAAAGGAATATAGCATAGTTTCCCAACCCTTGACCTGCACAGAGTTTGACTCTGTGACTTGTGTTATTCATTGACATGAGGTAAAAATGATAGTGTGCCAGTGCTGCATGCAGGTCACAAGAGGCTTTGCATGTTCCTTTTATACACTTGCACTTCTGCAATTACCATGAGAAGAACTTGCGTGAGCTAGACCCAAGGCAAAGAAGGAAAATTAAAGATTTCCCAGCTAGGCTGTCCCAGCCAAGCCTATCCTAGGGAAGAGCCCCAGTCAAATTGCAGGTATACATGTGAGTTGAGACTGGGTCAGCCTTGATTAGCCTGGTCAACTCACAAGCATGTTAGCTACAATAATGAAGGACTGGTCTTAAAACCATTGAATTTGGGGTGATTTGGTACAAAGAAAGGGCCAATATACTAATCTTTTGAGGGGATGACCTGAGAAAACAAGCTATGGGAAAATGAGGAATAGATAAATGGATCCGGGCACAGGGCAGGCCCTGGAGAAAAGCATTTAGCCATCTCCCACGTCTAAGTATATCTTACTATCTCATGAAGATTCTAAGAACTCAGTGGAATCCAGTATAAATATTTGCAAATTTGTATGAAAAAGGAACAGGTTTTTGAGACATGATTCATTTTATTCCCTGAATAAAGCTCTTCAAATTGGCCCAAAGTCTGGCGTGATAGGATAAAGCTTTTCTACATAAGAGCAGTGATTGAAGTTTAAGATTCATAGCTCCTAATGATATATATACTTTATTATAGATGTTGAATTGCACTGTTACTTATCATCTTACAGTGACTTACTCAATGTTAAAAAAGTCAATGTGTATTTTTAAAAGCAACTAAAAATGGCTAATTTTGATTTTATAACATTGAAAAAAGTATTTGATACTCTAATCAAGAGAACATGTGAAGGTCATGAAAAATATAATAGGTAAAGGGAAAGGCCTCTGGAGTCAGGAATGTACAGGTTGAATTTCAGCTCCATTATCTAACTGGCTGTGGTAGCCCTGAGAATGCACCTCCCAGACCTACAGTGAGCTTAGTTGACTGGGCTCAGCCTACTGACAATGAAACCTATTACTGTGTTTGGTTTGAGGCCATAACTTCCATAGGCTTATCTGATCAATGACTGAGTATAAGGAGATAGTAGGCTGATCTATTCCTGGGAGTTAGGCAAATCTTTTATCATTGACTTTGACTCAAGGGTTCCCAATGATTTCACTCAAACTTCTTTAGCCTATAGGCAATCTTCCCTCACTGGCTTCTTCATTCTGGACCAGACTTGCATTGTGGTCTGTGATAAGGTTTAGATGTGTGTCTCCTTCAAATTTCATGTTGAAATATGACCCCCTCTGTTTGAATTGAGGTATAGTGGGAGGTGTTGGGTAATGGGGGCAGATCTATCATGCATGGCTTGGTGCTCTCCTTAATTAATGAGTGATAATTGAGTTTATGGGAGATCTGGTTGTTTAAGAGTATGCACTTCTCCCCACCCTCTTGCACCCTCTCTTGCCAGATGGATAAGCCTGTTTGTTTTCACCATCCACTCTGATTGGAAGCTTCCTGAGGCCCTCACCAGAAGCAGATGCTGGCACCATGCTTGCTGGACAGGCTGCAGAACCATGAGCCAATAAATCTCTTTTGTTTATAAATTACTTAGTCTCAGGTGTTCCTTTATAGCAATGCAAAAGGGGATGAAACAGTCTGTTTTTCTTTTTTTCCCAGCCTTCTCCGGCCTTCTTTCTATTTTCTTCTACATAAGTGTTTCCTTTACTTAAATTTACAAATTTAATGCCATCTTGAGAGCTGCTTCTTGAGAACCCAGATTAACATACTAGCCTCTCTGACTCTCAGTTTTGTCATGTGTAAAATGTAACCTAGTCCATAGGATTGTAGTAATATTTAAACAAACCAGTGAATTTAAAGGAAAGTTGTACAGTGACTGCCATTTAACAAACTTTGAATTAGTTAATAGAGCATTTTATTACTCTTGTCATTATTGCTTCTTAAGCTTTTTTTTCAGTCAAAATCATGAAACATATTAGCAGATAGTGGACTGAAGATTGTTGCTGGAGAGAAAAAGGTATAAACAGATGGAAAGTAGAATAACCAAGAAACAAGCTATGTAACTAATAACAAATATTGCAGCCAAAAAAATCACGAAAAGTTAAGGTTATTTTATGTGCTAGCATATTAAAAGGAAAGGTAATATTGACTATAGGACCATTGGGAATTACATTCTCTTTTAATTGTGAAAACATTCAAGAGCATTCAAGTTAGACTGGACCATTTTCTCCCAAATATAAATCAGAATATCAGGGAGAGCTCCAGCGAGTACAGCAAAATGTTTTTCCTGGCTTAAATTATCCCAGTAATTGCATATATTCTGCGTTTTGCTTAGGTTGAGAACACACAGGTAATTAATGGTCTTAATTTGATAGTGATGATAATTTTGGGGTTATGCTTTTCTAAATACTGTTTGTCTGAAACTAGAGGGCAGTTGAAGGAGTGTGTGTGTGTGTGTGTGTGTGTGTGTGTGTTTTAAAGGCATGTAAGTTAGTAAAACAATAGAAAAGGAGTTCAGGATTGCTTCTTTTCAACTTCAAACATAATTTTAAAATTTCAAGAGTAAGAAAAGTTTGCCGAGTGAATTTAGTTTTTCTTTTTCTAGATATTGTGCCTGCCACATATGAACTCTCAGTAAATATTTGTTGTATTTAATTATATTGGAATAGCTCAGAAATAGAATATGTGATTGAAACAATCTTTATTTAGATCTGCCCTAAAGTAGAAGGACAAATAAAATGAACATTCCAGGTCATTTCCAGCTTTAGGAATATTTATGACACTATTTTGAAATGTTTATTCTAACAGTAAATTTCACTTTCTGCAGCAAAGTGCTGTTTGAATTTTGTATCCCAGACAGAGCTAATCGGGTTAGCTGCTAATCATGTAATTAGAAATCAAAGTAGCTATGGATGAGAAAAGTTACACAGAAAACAGCTGTATTTGAATGTGACAATTATCAGTGTCCCATTAGTATAAGCAAAAGCTACTATTCTAGAACATCAAAAGTTCCTTGAAATATTGTAGTTGCTTTCAGAATAGTTTGGGGCCTCCAATGAGAATCTCTTAGAATTTATTGGGGCTCTATTTTTTTTATCGAAAAGAAAAAGAAATAAAAAAACCTCTTTTCTTATATCAACAGTATAAGCAATGAGTAGATCACTGGTTTTAAACAATTATGATAGTGCTAAATTATTTCACATTTTTCTCTCCTCATTGTTCTACCCCTTATAAATAGGTGTCAAACAGACTTGAATGTTATCCAGCTCAGTATCTAGAAGCTTTACAGCCCTTAACTACAATTTAATTTCCAGCTCTTAATAGAATATACAACCAATAGTAAATATTCATTAATATTTGCTGAGTAAATTATTTTGTAACATGGGATAAACATAACATCTACTCCAAAGAGCTATCATGAGTATCAATACAAAGTCACAGAGACTGCCAACCAGTCAGTAACCTCGTAAGTTGCTTATTATTATATTATTAACTTTAAGATTATGACATCTTCAACCAAAATTCAGTCTGACTTAACTGCCATTGAGTAATTTAACAACCTCTTAACTGGTCTCTTTGCTTTCAGTCTCTTCTTTTCAACCTACTTTTCACACTATTCCAAAGTTATTATGTCTAAAATAAAAAGTTTATCATGATGAGTGCACCCAGCCTCCAATCGCTTCCCATTATTTATGACAATGTCCTTCAAAGTCATTTGGTCACCCAATCCTAATAGTAAAAACACGGATAAACGAATAAATTCTAATAAGTAAAAACATAAATAAATAAATTAAGCATGTACCCCAGGAATATGTATATTTAATTATATAATTATGTCTATGGACCACAAATTTGTTTTACTAAACCTTAAATGAAATTGTGATCAAGATGAAATAAACACTACTTTAAAGGTTTTCTTGCAGAGCTCTATTTTAACATTCAAGGTGCAGTATGTACTTAAGATTCATTCAAACCATTGAGCTATTAAGTCATCCTCTTCATATTTAATTCATTTACTTATCTATGCTTGGCTTTACCAGGTCTTTCTGTATCATCTTTTTTATTGATAAGTTGCTGACAAAGAGCTGGTTATAGTAGTAGAAGTGATAGCCCTCCTCTTCTCATGGAGTTTGTCTGTTCTTAACATTATTCATCTTACCTTCAACTCTTGGTTTCTGTTCTAGTTTCCTGTGGCTGTTGTAACAAATTACCACAAACTTGGTGGTTTAAAGAAATGCAGATTTGTTATCTCACAATTCTGAAGGCCAGAAGTCAAATCAACTGCACTGGGCTGAAATCAAGGTGTTTGAGGATTCCACTTTCTCTACGGGGTCTAAGAATCCTTTCTTTGCCTCTTCCAGCTTCTGCTGGCTGCCAGCATTCCTTGGCTTTTGACTACATCACTTCAATTTCTGCAAGTTATGGTTACATTTCTTTCTCTCTCTCTCTCTTTCTCATAAGGATACTGGTGACTATATCATTTAGGTCTCATCTTGATAATCATAGTTGCAAAGTCATTTTTTGTCATATAATGTAACACTCAGAGGTTTCAGGAACAAGGATGCAAATATCTTTTAGGGAACCATCATTTGGTCAACCACAGTTTTTTTGCAGGAATGTTTAATAAGGCTCTGATAGGTAGAAATCTGAAATGGTTTCCAAGATTTCCTACCTTGCCTACCTTGCATATTAATCTCCTCTTCTCCCCTTATATGTGAGTGGAGCTGTCATATGATGGATTTCACTTTTAATTTTGTCATATAAAAAGGGATATTGAAGATGAACTCTTTTCTTTATGACACTCTTGTGTTGTCTTGGTGTTCTCACTGATGGCAAGACAGGTGAACCAATCATTGTATCTTGATGCCTGGACCACAATCCGAGATGGCACATGATCTGATCTGGCCAATAAGAGACATTTCTACTTTTTAAAAGTGGTGCAAATAGGGCAAAATTTTGTTCTTACTGATTGTGAGATTGGGCAGAAAATTTCACAAGAAGAGATACAGAGCCAAGCCTAGGACTACTTGAAACCTTATCGGTCCAGGCTTTGTGGTGTTTCTGCCATTAAAGAATGAAGGAAACAGCAAGGGAGAAGCAGAGAGAAGAGATGGGAAACACTAAAGGGTTGAATACCCTGAACTTGGATGTCCTTGAGTTTAGATCTATTCCTGCCCTGTCCGATATCTCTGCTTTTTTTATGTGATCTCACAAAATCTTTCCATTTTCTCAGAGTAACTGTGTTTTTATACACCTTAAAGAGCTCTGCTTAACACATATAGTGCCTAACAAGTGGTTTGGCTCACAGAAAAGGCCAAAGTATTCATTCAATAAATCAACATTATTCTAATGGTCTTTCTTGGCACTGTTATATTCACCTGAAGAAAAGAAACTAGAAGACACTCTAACACACACAAAGCATTTCAAAGTTATTTTTAGAGCTCCTTTATGTTTGAATTACTCTTACACACAACAAACCCTCATGGTAATCTGGTCTCTGTTTCTCACACCATCATTATATATTTTAGAGGTAATTAAATGTCTGTGATAAATAGGGTTTTCATGGCTAGACTAAGAAGTGTTTGTTGTTGATGTTTTTAACTTTGTTTTTTTAATGTTGTAATTTCCACCAAAATATTGATTTCTGTGATTTTTCTTTACCTCCCCCTTAGCCAAATACTTAACAATTATTGACCTGTTAAAAATCCCCAAGTCCTGTTATTTTCTCTTCAAACTTTTGATTTTGGATGACAAAAGCAAGATGCTATGAACTCAGTTTATTTTTCTTATTGTACCCCAAAACCTAAAATGCAATTAAAAAAAAAGAAAAAAAAACTTTCTGATAAAAACTACTTGAGAAATAATTTTATACAAAGACCTACCTTTTCTCTAGGATGATTTAAACTTCATAAAAAGTTAAAGCAAAACATCAGATCTCAGGTTATTAGAAAAATGTGTGATTTATGGACTTTATATGTCATTCTCTAGTAATTCTAGTAATAAACATGTATGTTGTTACACTATTTTTAGAAGAAAAATTCCCTCGCAATCTTGTGAGAATCAGTATAGCACATTTTAATGGATTGTTCACGTGTATTGAGATGCTAGTGGCATGCACATAGCCATTACCAGATTACCCACATAAAAGAAAAATAACAATATAATTAATGATTGATGGAGCTTAGATAGGGAAAAAAGCGAAGCAATTTTCAGGTTCATACTTTGATTTCTCATGTCTGTAGAATTCTTTTGTTTGTTGTTGTTGTTGTTGTTTTTAACTTTCTACGAAATGTACCTGAAATGGTCAATTTTTAGCTTTTAGAGTCTTTCACATGAAGAAAATCCGGGTTATTAAAAACTGAACTGAACCTAAAATTATTTTAGGCTTCTCTAAAATTCTCTTAGGTATAGTTTAGATTTAGTCACCCTGAATTTCCTCTTGAAATTCAGGATAAAAAGGAAATTGAGGAAAATCAATGTGATTTTTGCTGAAAAGAATAAAACCCATTATTTTGGTAGGCTAAGAAAAATCTTTTTTCTTTTCAGGCTCTTATACCATGAAAATGTAAGAAATATATTAGTAATTACGTCTTTAGATTGTTTTTATTCTGCATTTTATGGAGTTAACAAAAAAACAAGCTTGAATATGTCTATTCATTTTTTCAGACTATCCTGATTAATTTCTGAGAAAAATATTGCTATAATAAATAAGATCTGAAAGCCATAACTTTCAAATTTAGGTGATGCTTGCTTATAACAAAATGTTGTATACATGAAGCATACATACTCATGTCTGGACAAATCTGTAGATTTTCAGACTAATGTGCATGTTGATGGAAAATTTTTGAACTGCCAGGCAGAAATACCACTGTGGAAAATTACCTATCTGTGGTAAGCCAAAGGCCTGTTTATCTAAAATGATTAGATAGCCCTTCCTCAATCTGATTTAAAACCCAATGTTATTCATACTAAAACATATAAAATAATTTACTTTGTAATAATGCTGACATTTAAAAGCTGTAGGAATATAAAATTCAATTAGTTATATTGGGGTAGCTCTCTGTTTTGAAGAAATAAAGTTTTATCTGTCCCTTACACTATAACATCTTACTGAAATAAATATTTCAAGCTATAAAAGAAAAATTATTATTACAACTATGGATAATTTATATGATTTTGAAGCATAGTAATTACAGATACCATATTATTATTTAGCTTGAAAATAGTTTATTATTCAATTGTTAAAAGTTATATAATATGGCATTCAAATTGCAAAACTATCTTATGTGAATTAATATACAAACATTTTAATGTAGTTGGCATATAATTCACTATGTAGATTATACACAGCCTTGCATTTTATATTCTCAAAAGATGTTAAAAATCCTATTGATTATTATCCAATATATTTAAAGTATATGTCATTATATCTACTTTAAAGCTTTAAAGATATTCAAATTAATCACAGTCCTTATTTTTGGAACTCAAAACAAAGTTGCTTTCATTTTTACAGGGGCTATTCATACAGAATCAATATCATCTTATGAGTGCGTCCTAATACAGAAGTTTGACAGAATTCTGTAGATGAGCTCTGTAGAATTCATACTCTAAAATATGAAACTTCTCTAAAACTATGCAGATCTGGGATTAGAAAAACATAACCTTGAATCTATCTAATCATTAAGCCAGACCCTTCTCTAACTGAGAACTCATAATTTTGGTTTGAAATTTTTCTCATATTTATTGTGTCCTCTCTCCTTATAGCCAAAACTTTGGTTCAAGCAATTTTATCTTTGCCTGGACTAACACAACAAGTCTTTAACACTTCTTTCACCTTTGTTTTCCCTTCCTCATTCTAGTTCCTCTTCTGTGCTTCACCTCTGCTCTTGAACGATCTTTCTCAACTTCAACCATGACCCTTAAGGAATTCTAATTTTCCAAAGATTAAAATCCATTTCCTCAGTATGATACTCAAAGTTGTTTCCCAAATAATTTAAACGTACCTTTCTGACTCCTACACCACACCCTGCACATTTGGTATGTTGACTGCATTGTTCTCTTTCACACATTGGTGTTTTACTGATGGTTTTCCATCAGCCCAGATTGCAAATGTTCCTCTTTCTTATTGTTTCTAAATCTTTCCATGCTTGTAAAATCAAACGACAGCCTGCCTAAAGCCATCTTTGAGTCTGTGTCAGTTATATTTCCTTCTCCATAATCCCACAGTATTTCAGACTAGTCTCATGGTCCTTATTATACGTTAATTTATATTGTATAAGTGTCTTTCTGCCACAATTTGTAAATTCCTTCACTGGAGAGATTGTTTGTTTTACTTTTATATTTCTTTATTCCTGTGGGTCATGGGTGTGCGACCTCTGGTTGTGGGACCCCAACCCACGGAGGCAGGCACCCAGTAGACACGATGCAGGACGCATGGTGACCGGTACCGACTTTATTGGGATCTCCGGGCGACTCAAGCGGGAAGGGAGGAATCGCGCGCGCTTTCCTTGTTTGGTCGGTTTTATAGGGGCAGAGGGCCTGGGGCGGTGGGAGAGCAGTGGCGGCGGGTGATGATTGGTTAGTCCTGGTTGCCGGGCGGGGAGTTTGCCGAACGGGAAGTTGAGTGGGCAGGAGGTTGATAGGGCATATGGTGATTGGTCAGGATTTGGGCAGGAAGTTTGCTGGGCGGGAGCTAAAGAGGCAGGTGATGATTGGTTAGGTGGTTGCTAGGCGGAAGGGGCTGGAGTTCCTTCAGTCGGGGGCATTGTGCCGAGTCAGGTAAGGAAGTTAAGCTCCTTCCATGTGGCTGGGGGGTGGGGCCAGAGAGGCCTTCTACCAGACAATGGGGACCCACATAGAGGTCTGATAGGAAGACTTCAATATATATATACAGAGTAGGACTCTAAACATGAGACTGACATGTATTGGTGGATAAGCAGTATTATTAATTAAAAAAAATGGGATCTTATATTCTGGTATCTTTCCTTTTTATGTTTCTTCCACAAATAAGAATAAATATCATTTGCTTTGTGATTTAGGAGAAATGCTTTTTTTTCTTTTTGCCTCCAATTTCTGTAAGCCCAGAGTGTGACTCTGAATTTTATGTCATAATAAGGGCCACTGAGAGTTACTATAAGGATACCAGAATAAAGTAGACATTACAAAGCATGTCTTCTCCAATAATGTAAAGAGACTATTTCATCTTGAGTGCATTCATTTCCCCAGTTCAGCAACTTGCAACTTCCAGGGTAGGAATGCCACATATGACTGAATATTTCAAGTAGAATAAAAATGAGGCTAGTCCCTCCTGAGTACAAGCACATGGATTAGTCATACAGAAAGATTCACTCTGTGAATTCTTTACCATACACAGAAGGTAGACTGGAGAGCAAAAGCATCACTAGGGATAACAACAATTGTAATTGCAAATTGTGTAGAATTTTGCAATAAGAGCTGGCTGTTTATTCCCAAGATTTCATAATTAATCCCCACAGTAAACTTTTCCTGCAAAATTAAAAAAACAAAAAAAAAGTTCATTGCTCGGGACTTCAACAAGCTAATATTGTATTAGACAACTAATGATGTCCTAACCCATCATACGAGTCTGCCTAAATTGAAATTCAGTGGACATCATTTTTTCATTAAATACAATTCCACTGCAGATCATGTTTCTTTCTTCCCATTGTTACCTTTGGAAGGACATCAGTAGTTACTGAAAGATATAATCCAATTAAATTGGTACATTTTCCTAAATAAGAAACCTTATGGGCTTTCCTTTGGAAAATATTCAGAGTTCAGGATACTACTGAAACCTAATTTATTATTATTTTTAAAGAATGAAAATTTTCAAATTGCAGAAGGCTTCATTCTGGGCTTTCTAATATTTTATTGTTTTGATACATATACTTACTCAAGCCAATACATTTTTCTTATGGCACAGTAAGTATAATTTGTAATCAGGGCATTTGTTTTCTGTATATAAGTGAATGTTTGGGAAATGCTATAATTTGGTCATTCAAGTGTTTTAAGCGCCTCCTGCAATTGCAATCTTGTTTGCATTATGATTTGTCTTATTTCTGGCAAAAGTTTTGATGAATAAAAATTATCATAAATTTTGCTCCTGCACAAATGACCTTAACATTTAAATTCAGACACTACACCATGTGCATGAAGGAGCTCCAAATCTGATTTTCTTGCCGTCTATTCAGTACAGTCACTCAGTTTCTTCCACATATGCTTCGGTTCTAGCTCTATGTAGGTGTTTAGTAAACCCTAGCTGAACTAAATGAGTTGAATCCAGTGCAGCTTTATTGCAATCCTACAGTTGTTTCTAAAAGTAAATGAATATAACTCTTCATTTATTGATGTTTCTTATCCTACATTGTGAAAAACTGTATCTTCAGTCAACTATAACTTAGTGAAAAGCTTTTAATGTAGCATTAGTACTAAGTACAAAGAGGATACAACCTAAATAAAATCTTGTTCCTTATAGTTTATTGGTTGAGTCAGACTGGCAATATTTACAGTTGAATGTGATCTGTGCTGATTCAAAGTTGCATGGGAACACTCAAGAAAAAGAGGTAGACTAATTCTGCTTGGGAAATATTTCACGGGGTACTTTTAAGATTTGAGCCAGGTTTTAGAGGGATAAATTCCCAAAACAGAGAAAATGGGCCAACATGACACTAAGGTGTGTTTTGTTTGTTTTTGTTCTTGTTTTTGAGACAGAGTCTCGCTCTGTCACCAGGCTGGAGTGCAGTGGTGTGATCTCGACTCATCGCAACCTCTGACTCCCTGGTTCAAGCGATTTGCCTGCCTCAACCTCCCAAGTAGCTGGGATTACAGGCACATGCCACTACGCCTGGGTAATTTTTGTATTTTTAGTAGAAACGGGGTTTCACCATGTTGGCCAAGATGTTTCTCCATCTCCTGACCTCATGAACTGCCGGCCTCGGCCTCCCAAAGTGCTGGGATTACAGGCATCAGCCACCGCGCCCAGCCAAGGGCTGGGATTCTTAACTGGGCTGGTCGAAGCTATGTAAGGCTGGGCTGAGCTGAGACAGAGGCTGGGCTGACCCTCAGTCTTTAAACTGTAGAACCAAAAAGAAACTGACTGTGTAATATTTAGAACAAAGTAGGCAAGAAACAAAGGAACTTTGCAAACCAAGTGTAGATGCCCAAAGAACTATAACAAATGGCAGAAATCTAGACCAAGGCAGAAGAAGTACAAAATTCTCTAAAACAGTGTAAATTATTTCCAGGGAGGACAATAAGAACAATTCCTAAGGTTTCAATATTCAGCCCCAGTCCTTCTTTTTTTGAGAGGAGGCCTGAAACCTCACATGTAGGTGGGAGAGAAACTAGTAAAGCAATAAGAATTGCACAAGCCGAGTTTGGGTCAAGGTTTGGGTTTCATAAAGATTTATCTGGTATTGGTGTGACGTGTGAGGGAGGGGAGGCAGGAAGACCATTTTAGGAGGACTTCTCAATCATCAGAATGAGAGAAAATAAGAAACTCAACTGGCATAATATCAGAATTGAAATAGGGAGCATGAGTGTGATAAGAACAAAATGTAGCTAGAGTTTTCAGTCCATTTGTATTATGTTCCATTCCATTATTAATTAAAAGATAATTATTTGTTTGGTTGAATGTCGGCCAGCATCTTAGTACTCTTTTATTTTTCCATTCTATTCTTTGTTCCATTTTTCCTCCTTTCCTTTTATCTTGGATTAACTCTTTTTTCTCCATAGAGTTCCATTCAGTTTCCTATATTGCCATTTTGTCTATTTCTTCTTGTTTTGACTTGTATTTTATTTTTATGTGGTTGCTCTAGTGACTATAATATGCATTCTTAAATTATTATAGTCATCTTCGAAATAATACTATAGTACTTCATGTACAAAGAACTTTATAAAAATATACATATATATATTCCCACTGTTCTTTGTGCTATTATTAAGTGTGATAAACTCCACAATACATTGTTATTATACTTGCTTTAAACCATCAAGTTATTTTTTAAGAATTTAAGAAAATATGTTTAGTGTAGGTTTGCTGGGAACTAATTCCTTCAACTTTATTTATGTTAAAATGTCTTATTCTAGCTTTTAAAAATAAAGAGCAAAAAAACTTGAACACTTCAATGTAATCATATTATTTCATTATTTCATTCAGTCAGTATTTACCCAGCACCCTGTATATGCTAGTCACTCAACAAGCACTGAGAGCTCACAGTCTTTATACTGTTTATAAAATGCTCAGTTGCAATGGGGCATTTGAACATGCATTATCTCAGTTAGTCCTTAGTGAAAGTGCCTTTGCAAAAATTGTAACCAAGGAAATTATGTCAGTGAAAGGGATTAGACCTAACCGACTCCATCTTGCTTCTAATGTGTAAGCTATTCTTGTTCATTTCTGGACATAGGCCGAACTAACCAAGGAAAAGAATTTAGTTTATGGTTTGGTTCTGAAACAAAATTGATAACAGACCTCCCCTGAAAAGACCCCCTTCTTGCCTTGGCATCAGTCTGCCTTTGTAGGACTAACAAATAAGCTACAAGATTAGAAATTATGGGCCTGTGTGGTGGCTTACACCTGTAATCCCAGCACTTTGGGAGGCTGAGGCAGGAGGATCATGAGGTCAGGAGTTCAAGACCAGCCTGGCCAACACGGTGAAACCCCGTCTCTGCTAAAAATATAAAAATTAGCCAGACGTGGTGGCAGGCACCTGTTATCCTAGCTACTGGGGAGGCTGAGGCAGAAGAATCACTTGAACCTGGGAGGCGGAGGTTGCAGTGAGCCAAGACCACACCATTGTACTCCAGCCTGGGTGACAGAGTGAGACTCTGTGAAAAAAAAGAAAGAAAAGAAAAGAAATTATGGTTTAGGGGTCATGCTGTGTCTGGCTGCAAAAGTCTGAAGGCCCCCAAATTGCTCCTGGAGACAACATTGATACAGGAGGAAGAGAAATTATTTAGGCAGATGATAAGGGCAAAAGAGTCCTCAGCAGAGCTTCCCCTCTAACAAAAAACAGCCTAAGAAACTACTTTTTTTCCTAGAAAAGAGCAGGCTGAAAAATTGAGCTGCAAACATAGGTAAGCAAGCTGGAAGCTTGCATGAGGGGAATGCCAGCAGCTGTGCCAATAGAAAAGGGCTATCTGGGGGCTAGATGTGTCCAACATGGGGTCTCCATCTTCCTTTTATTTTTTTTTTTTGTTACCACAAGTACAGTAATAAAGAAATGGGCAATGTGGTACAGCTCAGGTAGAGAATCCACCTGAATAATGAAAGATTAGGGTGGGGACTACCAGAGATTTGTGCCCTATGTAAATGGCACACCTGGTCTAACCAGTCTTTCACACCCTATGTAAAGCAGATAGTACCGCCTCACCAGCTCATCTATAAAGCCCCTGGCATTTCACCACATATTTGGCAGCCCATTTTTCTGGGATCCCTCTTTTTTACCTATTAAACTTCTGCTCTCAACCTCACTCTTTGTGTGTCCACATCCTTGTTCTCCATGGCAATGAATGAACGAACCCCAGGTGTTATTCCAGACAATGAGGCATTTCAACAACACTATTGTAAAACCTAAGATCAGTGCTTGAGATATTTTGCAGACCCTGCACTCCATGGATCACCTAATACCACCCAGGCCAGAAATCTGTTCTGTGATCCTGCTCACCAACAGAAGACAGCAAGAAAACCCCATTTCGACCCCTTGTATGATTCCATCTTCAACCTGACCAATCAGCACTCCCCACTTCCCGAGCCCCCTACCTGGCAAATTGGCTTTAAAAACTCTGCCTGATTTACTCTTTCTCCATTGCAATTCCCCTGTCTTGATAACTTGGCTCTGTCTAGGCATCAGGCAAGGTGAACCAGTTCAGTGGTTACATTAGTTCACTCTCATTTTTGAAGAATATTTTCGCTAAATAAAAAATTGCAAGTTGACTTTTTGTTTTAATTAGCTTTATTTCAAAACTAATTTATTTTCAGATGACAGTTAACTGAAGATAACTGAAATCTTGAAAAGCAAAACTATTAATAAGGATAGGCTACTGTATTCGTATCTCTGTCTCGCTATACATTATATGTTTTTGTTTTTTGCTGTCTTTCTTTTCCCTCTGCGGCCTCTTTTAAGATGCTCATTTTAGTTTTGGTTTTGGCCAAATAAGTGTATTGAGCTTCTTGCCTATATGCATTTTTTAAAAATCAAATTGAAAATTGTTTTCAAGCAACTATTTTTAAACTATATTATTATCTTCCCATTTCTCTTTTCCTTCGGAGACTTCGGTTACAACCACTTGATATTAATTCCCAGGGGACTAAATTTCTCCAGAATTTTTCTTTATTTTCTCTTTCAGTTTAGGTGCTTTTCACTGCCCTGTTTTCTAGGTCATGTTTTTAGATTCCTTTTTACTGTTCAATTTTCTATTGACACCATTCAGTGAATTTTCTAATTTCAGGTATTGCATTTTTTACTTATATACATTCTATTTGGCTGTTTTTCTACAACTCCCATTCATCTCTTTAAACTGATCCATCTTTTTGTCTTGAGAACTGGCTAAGATCTGAAAACTAGAAATTTTACTGGGAAGTTGCTCTCCGCCTCCTGTCTATTCATCCTTAACTTGTTTTGGTTATATGCACTAACACCCTTTTTAGCTGTTTATCTCTTCCTAAGAGCGCTATGGTCTATGAACTATCTTCATAGGTCTGCATATCTCTCATGTCCCCTGGCTGCCACTCTGACCTTTACAGTAATTATATGACCTTGCATCAGCACCACTGGACTATGTTTTTTGGGATTCCCCGTTGTTACCAGAGAGCTCATTCTGTAACAGCCCCCCTGCCATCTGTCCTGGCCTTCTGACGACAGCCACCACTAATCTTTTCAGCTATTCTGATGCTCCATCCACCAATGTACTCTTTATTGTATTGGCCATTGACGTGTCTTTTGGACTCTTCCATAGAATAGAGTTGGATAATGGGCTTCCAGCTTTAGGTGGTATAGCCATTTTGCTATGCACACTTCTCTGAGTCTTCTGATATTTCTTGTCACCATCTTCTATAAAAGTTCTAGTATTTCTACTTCACCTAGTATGAGCCATCTTTTTTCCCAGACTTCCAAGAACCAGCCTCGCAGCTCATTAATACCATTTTCCAGGATCCTTGACCAAGTATTAAACTTTGTATCACAGAATGATCCCAAGACACAGGCTTCTACATAATTCTTATATATATATAAGAATATGTATATATATATATATATATATATATATATGTATATATTTTAATTGTACTTTAGGTTCTGGGGTACATGTGCAGATCATGCAGGATTATTGCACAAGTACATACATGGCAATGTGGTTTGCTGCCTCCATTCCCCTGTCACCTATATCTGGCATTTCTCCCCATGTTATCCACCCCTAACCTCCCTACCCACCCACTGTCCTTCCCCTAGTCCCCCAACAGACCCCAGTGTGTGATGCTCCCCTCCCTGTGTCCATGTGTTCTCATTTGTTCAACACCCGCCTATGAGTGAGAACATGTGGTGCTTTATTTTCTGTTCTTGTGTCATATTGCTGAGAATGATGGTTTCCAGATTCATCCATGTCCCTAAAAAGGACATTAACTCATCATTTTTTATGGCTGCATAGTATTTCATGGTGTGTATGTGCCACATTTTCCTTGTCCAGTCTATCATCAATGGGCACTTGGGTTGGTTCCAGGTCTTTGCTGTTGTAAACAATGCCACAATAAACATAAGTGTACATGTATCTTTATATTTCTACATAATTCTCAGGCAAGGGGGAGCACTAGTCTTTAACTTGAAGAAATGGGCCCCTCCTATGAGCATAGAGAATTCATATTGGGAAAGCAAGGTTTGTAAGTACATCAGCCCGGATATTGCCTTTCCAAGTTTAAAGATCATAGTTCTTCTCAATCAGGGCTCTGATCTTGGCCTGGAAGACTTGCCAGGCAGCAGATCAATGCTTTTCTGGAGCTCTTATGTCCTGGGCCTGCATTTATTGTCCCTGCAGCTGTGGGAAATGAGAGTATTTTGTATGCTGCCTCTGACATTTACCTTAAATTGCTGATTTAAATTATGATGGATAGCTTTTAACCTTTCGTTTTCTTTCTTTCTCCAAATGTATGACATATTGCACCATCCGCGTATTACTTTCCAACATTATGTCATCCAAGTTCATCACTAATGAAACTTTTAACAATGTCACTGATACAGCATGCTAATGCTGTGAGTAATCCATCTATTCCTGTGACAGGGTCTTCATTTCCAGCTGGTTAATAGGTGATCTAGCTTTTTAAAATTCCATTTTAAAAATTGTATCTTAGGCTCACTCCTGATATCAATGATCTTAAGTCACGTTCCCTGGGGAAAGAGACTCTCACTTGGAGACTTAGAAGCGGAGATTTACTAACCAGTGCTCATATGAACACAACTGTAAGAGGGTGAGAGTCAGAATGGACACAGAAAGAAGTTAAACTTTGATACAGTTACATAAGCACTTTGGCCAATCCCACATGGAGCTCCTATTTGGGATGACCTTTCAGAGTTGACCCAAACTGGGGTAAAGGGTCATGACCCTGTTTTCTGCATGCTGAGATACGGACTGCTTTCCAGGAGGGAGGGCATCCTTAGGGAAGAAGCTCCCTGTAACACAGCAGTCGCTAGAGAGGATCTCAGTTATGAGCAATCAGCATCTAAGTCTCCCAGCAGCTTCGGGGAATGAGTATCTTACTCCTGCAGAGGGGTTTGAGAAACATACCGCAGCTTCTGCTTTATTTGATAAAATACAAGCTGAGACCAAAATTGAGAATGTCTGTTGTACACAAAGGCCTTAAAATTGCCCCAAAGCAGCATGTGGGAGTGTTCAAGGAACAAGTTAAATATAAACATTCAGGGTTTAAATTTCAGCACAATATCTAAAACCATGGGTTATTTTGAAATCCTTTTTATCTTTATCAAGACTGTTTTTTATATCTTGCTCCCCTTTGATTAGGGACATTCATTTGTCATCCTGAAAGGAACAAATATTCTTTTCTCTTTTATGTTATGATAGGATAATACTATCTGTTCTGATAAGTCAGAAGGCTTGCATTTGACCACGGATATTAAAGTGCCTAGTGAAACTTCAAATGTGATAGAAAGCAATATAATAAAGATCATTACTTCATGAAATAATCTTTCTATCTTGTGACCTTTTAGATAATTGATACTTAATACTTGAAATGATAAGCATAAGTTATCTTCCCCCAGGAATTTACTAACACACCAGATGAAAGCCATCAAACAGAAAAACTTGGCCTGTGAACTAGTGACTCAATACTACTTCTCCAGGGTGAATTTCCTCAGTGGGGAAATGCAATACATGCCTGTTGAATAAGCAAGGAATATATAATATATTAGGATTAGAGGGGAATCAATGTTAACATGTCCAGATGTCCAATTTATTATTTGTCAAAGAGTATTGTACAGACCATAGTGCCTGCAAAATGCTTTGTTTTGAAGTGGCTTTATTATGAAAAATGAAACCTTTTCTGTGTTGCTGCCTTAACTTTCTGGCCACAGAGCCTACTTTATTGTGGAACTCCATGTAATTATTAGAAGTAGTAGAATATATTTTATGCACTTTTGGATCCATTTCATTCTTGAAAATTTTTAGTGGCAGTAAGATGGGGACAGAAGCAATTATATTAATTAATATGACATATAAAGCTGTGGGCTGCAGTAGATACATTTTGATTACATTCCAATAATCCTTCCTCCCCCTTTTCTTTGCAAAAGTCTCTGTAATCTGTATTTTGATTACATTCCCATGATCTTTCCTCCCTTGTTCCTTTCCAGAAGTCTCTGCAATCTGATTTATGTCGGGTTCTGATGTGGTGCTGGGGAAACTGATGCTGCTTCTGGCTGCAGAGTAGTATACTTGGCTGTGGTAGGCAGCCTTCAAGGTAGCCTTCGTTGATCTCTGTCCCTTTGGTATTCATACCCTGAGCAGTTCGATCCCACATCCTGAGATAGGCCTGTGTGATCAATAGAATTCAGCGGAACTGATGATGTGTTACTTTTGAGATTAGGTTATCAGAAGACTGTGGCCTTTATCCTGAAAGCACACTCTGTCCCTCTGACCACTCTGTGGGAAACCAGCTTTCATGTCATGAGAATATTCAGGAAGCCACGGGAGGGGCTCAAATGACAGTGATCTGATGATCAGACAGTAACTGGTGAGGCACTGAGGCCTGCCAACAATGATGGAATAGACGCAAATCTTCCGCCCCGATTGTGCCTTCAGATGAGACTGTAGGCTTAGCTACCAGCTTGACTTGACCCTCATGAGAGATTCTGAGTCAGAACCACACTGTTAATGTGATGCATAAAAAAGAAAAGATTCATAGAAATGTTTTGTTTGAAACTGCTAAGTTTGTTTGGGTACCTTGTTACATGGTTGTAGATATCTAATACAGTGATTTCAACTAAATCAGCGTGTTTCATTCTTGTAACAGTGTTAGGAATAAAAGTGGACAGATGACTTAAGTCCATCAATTCAGAATGACTTACAGGACTTTTGAAGGAAATTCTTGTACGTGGATATTCTCCTATTTCCTGGATGATTAAATGTGTATATGTGAATGCTAGAGCCATTCTGTCAAGACAAGGAAAGCCAGCATGAAGACAAAGCTGTCATTCTGAAGAGGGTAGA
Source organism: Sapajus apella (assembly GCF_009761245.1). Classification (NCBI taxonomy): domain Eukaryota; kingdom Metazoa; phylum Chordata; class Mammalia; order Primates; family Cebidae; genus Sapajus; species Sapajus apella. The sequence goes on along the minus strand of NW_022436978.1, from coordinate 11,248,321 downwards.
GCATAAATAATTGGCTAAAAATGCTTACAATTCCACCTTTCAGCTATATCTTTTCCCTTTTCTAAGCTAGTCAAACCCTTTTATTTTTACACTTGATTTGGGTTTTCTTGTGTTTGCTACCAAAAACCATTCCAGTGTATGCCTTTAAACTTTAACAAACATCTTAGTTTATAATGTGTTATTAGACCAAAAATGGCAGTCTTGTAAAACATCCTCAAGCCTCTGATCTCAAATAGATAGTCATAAATCTTAACCTGATTATCCTTCCTTTCCATTGCTCTGGGTTATGCAGTCTTGTGTCATGCTCCTTGAAAAGCAGATCTTTTTTCAACATATCACTGTTATTCAACTTATTAATGTCATTTTACTGACTAGTAAATCCTGCTGCCATATGCAACTCTCTAATTTAAACCCTGTACTCAGATAGTCACCGCCTCCAAGGAGCCAATACTAAAGCAAGCTAACTTCACTGGCCCGCTGTACCCGACCATGTCTTTTCTTTCCTTTCTAATTATTACTATTAAGTCCTTAATTTAGCATATGTTTTAACTGATTCATAAAGCTATTGTGGGGTTCAGTTGAAATAGTTTGTTGATCTGGTTTAGAGAAGCTGTTCATGAGAGAATATGCAGTGAGAAATTGCTATAATTTGATTATCATGTTATTTTCGTTACACAATGAATATTCATTATAGAATAGAAAATCTAGATAAGCAAACCACACCAGCAATGAAAATCATCTGAAACATATTCATAAATTTGATGTACATTATCCTAATCTTTTTCTAATAGAAATTATATGAATATTTTAGAAAAATGAAACTTTACTAGTATTAGTTTTGTATCATTCAAAAGTGTGTTATGAACATCTTTCTATGTCCACAAACATGAACATGTTTATTTGTTTATTGAGTTTTGTGTCCTCGAAACCACTTTCTCACATATTTCTTTGTGTGTATCTTTAGGGAAAACAGTGACTCAGGTTCATGATCATAAACAAAATCTTACGAAAGACTGGCTGAAAAACTGACTAAGCCAGACTTAGCTCTGTTTAGACTTGTTTGTTGCAGGGAGGAACTAAATATTATTTTCCCTTTAAAAGGTGTGAGTAGATGAAACATGTGATGTTTTCATGAACTGAGAATTGGCAAAAAGCCTTAAAGCAAATTTTGTATTCTGAGAAAGGCTGAGACATACACAGGACATTTGCTTTTACCCTAAATACCTGACATTCTTCTATATTACGGGTCTGACAATGTAGTAGAAAGGCACAGAGCACTAAATGGGCCATTAGGAAACCTGGGCTCTTAAACTGGAATTATCACCAGCATTTCTGGAACCTTGGGAGGACCTCTTTCCTTTTAAGAAATATCTTAGAAGTATTCTAGCTCTGCTATTTTAAGTCTTTAAGATGGGATTAAAAGATGTGGTGAATTAGTTAGGTGGGGGTTTTGCTTCTTCAGCTTTTTTAATCTAATCCTGAAAGTTCCTCTATTCTCTAGAAGAAAGATAGTTAAGTAAATATTTCCTCAATTTATGTTGTCTTTAGCTACCTAATTTATGAGCATACTAGTTAATTTAAATTCAGTATTTTCCAAACAAATTTTAGTGAATGATTTTAGTGTCATATGTCTTAGTTAATATGACTACCAACTTAGTGTCAGTCATTACAGCTTTGTTGTAAAAATTCAGTTTCTAAATGTGACCATCCACATTGTGCATCACTTACCTTCAGCAGTGTAATTCACACACAGTATGATCTGAATGAAGAGCTAAACCTATGTTGTGTGCAACCTGAAATAAAGTATGTTTTAATTGTAAGTGTACTCATGACATTTGTGATGGTTAATACTAAGTGTCAACTTGACTGGATTGAAGGATGCAAAGTATTGATCCTGGGTATGTCTGTGAAGGTGTTGCCAAAGGAGATTAACATTTGAGTCAGTGGGCTGGGGAAGGCAGATCCACCTTTAATCTGGGTGGCTGAAATCTAATCAACTGCCAGCATGGCCAGAATATAAAGCAGGAAGAAAAATGTGAAAAGGCTCGACTGGCTTAGCCTCCCAGCCTACACCTTTCTCCCATGCTAGCTTTCTTGCTCCTCAGCTTGGAGACAGCCTATTGTGGGATCTTCTGATCATGTGTGTTAATACCCTTGGATATATATATACACATATATATATCCTATTAGTTCTCTTCCTCTAGAGAACCCTAATATAACAGGTAAGCATCTCATATGGGCAATCAGGTATACATGAGTCATACATATGTGAGGGTTATTCTTGCTCATGATAATTTCTTTTTAGTATATTCTCTGACTTTCCTCCTGTCTCATACGTCCAAACCCTACACTTTGTAGGTTCACTGCCACTCCAGGATATGGGAACAAGTGTATCTCTATTAAGAAGGAACTTAATAAGTCATAGACTAATACTCCAGGCAAAAGGAATTAAGTCAGACTCCGATGTTATCAATTTTCCCACTAATGCCTTCTCTTGAACTTATGTTCCCAACCTGTTCCTTGGGACCCAAATTATTTGCTGGTTTCCTTCAAACCAAAAGTTCTATGAAGTAGTGATTTTTGTCTATTTTTTCGCTGATATTATCCCAGACTGCAGGAAAACCTTGAATTAGGAGCTGACCAATAAATATTTGTTGAAGCTGTTAATTAACAAATATTCTGTCCAATTCAACTGGAAGCTGGTGATTTGCTCATTCCTGAACCCTGGTTTCAAGTCAGATGCTCAGTCTGCCAAAGTTTCTACCATTTTCCTTGGTTCTGTAAATTGCAAAACGCCAGATTCCCTGACACTGAAGCCCACATATTTGCTGTCCCAGGTCACTGAACATCTACCTGGCTGTCTGTTGGCTGCCCTTAGACGCCACAAGATTTTGCTTCTGTGCTCTCTGTCTTGAGCTGTTTGCCCTCACATATAAGGGTGTTTTAGTCTGGCTCTGAGCACCTGCTCCAGTATGAAATGTGTTTTATCTCAGCTCCCATGTCCTGTCTCACAACCTTTCTCACTTCCCATTTCCCAGCAGGATTAACTGTACTTGAGGCTGGCTAAGGATGAATCTTGCATTTGGACAGCGTTTGGAAATTATTGTTTTAACCCAAGAGTTGAAAAGCTTTGCAAACAGAGGGAGACACCACTGTCAGCCTCATTACCAATACTTTCAAGATAGACACCCAGCTTCTTCATATCCCTGAGACCGGGAAAAGTTACTAATGCTCCCTGAACTTCAGTTTCTCCAAAAACAAACCAAAATTAGAGCTAGTATTGAGCCTGGCACAGTGGCTCGCACCTGTTTTCCCAGATACTCAGGAGGCTGAAACTGTAGTATCACTTGAGGCCAGGAGTTTGAGAAAACACTGGGAAACATATTGAGACCCCTCTGCCCCCCAAAATTAAAAATAATATTTAGTTGGGCTTGTCTCACACACCTGTAGTTCCAGCTACTTGGGAGGCTGAAGTGGGAGGATCAATTGAGCCTAAGAGCTTGAGCCTGCAATGAGCCATGAATGTGCTACTGCCCTTCGGCCTTGGTGACAAAGACTAGGTCTCTAACAAAAAATAAATAAATTAATTAATTAAAATTAAACAAAAATGAGCTAGCATTTGTGAACTTGTGTAATGTGGCCCTTGGTCCCTAGAAATGTTATTCAAACTAGCTTTCCTTAGATCCTTTCCTTAAAGGAAAATATAAGAGCAGACATTCGTCAAAGGCCTTCTTTAAGTATCAAGGTCTTCCCAGTGTGGTGGCCGGGAGGACCTGTGCCTGTATCTGTTCTGCTTATCTGAGCCTGCATCTTTAGCTCCATCCAGTCCAGCTCCTGTTTCCTGACTATCGACCCCAGCCGTTTAACCCCTCATCTTTCTCTTCCTTCGGGCATTTCTGCCTGTGTCTGAATCCTTACTGTGCATGCTGATAATCTGCCTGACTCTGCAAAGGGCAGCCCCTTTGTTTGTTCTGCCTTCCAATCCCTGACATAGCCAGCTCGCTCTTTCTGTCTCTCAAGTGTTCTTTATCTGACATATGTAACGTTTAGGAAATCCAATTTCGAATAAGAATTTTAACAGCTGAGAAGTCTCTTCCCTTTTTCCTTATACTTTGAAAATGAGGCTCAAGGCAGTGATATGATTTTCCTAATATAATAAATATTTGTCTCAGTTGGGGTTGAAGCCAGGGTTTCCAGAGGCTTAGTCCATTGACTCACCCAATCTGCTCTTTATCCCTCATCCATCCTCAGGGAGTCCCTGAGCCTATTAGCTAGCAAATTCTTACTTCACACCTATGACCACAGCAGCATTGTATTAAGTTTCATTAATCGTACAGGCTAAGAACATATACTTTTATGAGTAACTCATTTAGAACAAATAAATTTGTTCTCTGATTCCCTATCTTCTTGAAAAGCTTCAAAGAAATTTTGACATAATGCTTTTTTTTTTTTTTTTAACCATAAAGGCTCTAAGAAAGACTATTCTTTACTAACTTTTTAAGTATAGTTTGAGTGGTTAGGCCTCAAATATAGTTATAATACACTGCATTTAACTAATTTATACTGCCTTAAATAATGCTATTGTGCTTAAGATAGATTGTGAGCTCCTAGAGAACAGGTCTTAGTTATCACTGATTATCCAATACCTAGACCAGTGCTCAGGCAGCATTCTTATTGTATGAATAAATTCCTCAGAATCAGTCAATGATGTAGGAAATATAATTGACAGTGGTATGTATTTTAAATTGTCTGTAATATGCCCACACTTTAAAAAATAGAAAACAGATTAGTATTGTTTTGGTGGTCTGACAAGAGAACTGAGAGACCCTTATACATTTCCCTTGCAAGTACAAGACTTATTTTACTTGTTAGGAAACTTCTAAATTACCCTTTTTCTCCATTTGGATGGGAGAAGCTTTTCAGTGGCTAAAATTTAGTTCCACATGCTTGTATTTCTTCTGAATAATAAAATGAGTAGAAATTTTAAGCAGCAAAATTTTAGCTTGTTAGGTTTTATGTCATATAATCATAGAACTCAGTCACAGAAAGGTTTTGGAGAGATCAAAATGCAGGTAAAAATCTCCAGATTCCAAGAATCTAGACTCATCTACCATATAAGTAATGGAGTCATCAATCTATGGGGGCATTAGGTTTCCTTCCAGCCCTGAAAAACGTGTGTGTGTGTGTGTGTGTGTGTGTGTGTGTGTGTGTGTGTGTTCCTAGTTTTCCCTGAATCAGAGTCAGAGACCCTTAATGCATAGGGCCAAATGTGTAAGTTATCAGCAAGTTCCGTGAATTGCTTTTGACCAGAAAAAGTTCATAGCCTATAAAGGATGTCATTTAAGGGAGCGGCAAGCTAAGTGTTTACTTCCCTTTCCTGCTCTTTCTAACAGCCTTAAACAATCCATTCTTTATCACTCTGCAGGACTGAACTCGTGTTGGCCACCTGTTTGGAAAACCATCCTCTTGTGGTTGGGCTTAATACATACAGCATGTGGAGGTCAGCAAGTAAGGTTTTGAGCTTTTTCCCACATCTAGACATTAACTTTCTAGCTAGATCTAGGCATATTATTTATGATTTTTAATTCTTCACTTTTCAGCCATTTATCAAAAAAAAAAAAACAAGAATACTTGTTTGTTAAAATAAACAAAAAAGTAAGTTTGTTTTTAAAAAGATCAAGGCTACTAAACCTAGATCAGATTTGAAAAATTTGACATGTCCTGTGTGCTGATTTTATTATTATATTTGGTCTAGTTTTAAGCATTATTAATGAGAATATAAGCAGACAGTAAATAAGACTTGACAGCTTCAAAATAAAGGTAGAGAGTAAGGAAGAGTTAAATAAGTTTACATAGCATTGGATTTACAAGTATCTTGGATTTATATCTATATTATATTTCTGTATTAAAAAAGGCATATACCTATAAAACTTTCAAAGGTACCTTGTGTGTTGTTGCAAAGAATTATCTTTTTATTTATCTCTTTTTTTTTTTTTTTGAGACGGAGTTTCGCTCTTGTTACCCAGGCTGGAGTGCAATGGCACGACCTCGGCTCACCGCAACCTCTGTCTCCTGGGTTCAAACAATTCTCTTGCCTCAGCCTCCTGAGTACCTGGGACTACAGGTGCATGCCACCATGCCCAGCTAATTTTTGTATTTTTAGTAGAGACGGGGTTTCACCATGTTGACCAGGATGGTCTCGATCTCTTGACCTCGTGATTCACCCCTCTCGGCCTCCCAAAGTACTGGGATTACAGGCTTGAGCCACCGCGCCCGGCCTATTTATCTGTTTACTACACTACACCCTCTCGTTTTTTATTCAAAAGGGATATTTAAACTCCGGTTAGTGAGATGCACTTGAGGATAAGCAGTAAGTCACCCTAGCTTTTTTTTCATATATAATTCCTTAAGATCAAAGAAATAATCTTTGTTTAATAACTTACTGACAGCATTTTTGCAAATGTTAACTGACCAAGAGGATTTAGGCTGTTTCATTTTGTTTTACAAACATGGTATTTAATTTTCCTTCAGCCTCTAGGCTCTTTGGAACGCCAAGTTTGCAAGTGTAGGATTGTTATAGATCTAGAGAAAGCTATTGGCCAGATGAAAGTCAGGTGAAAAAAGATCATATGATGGAATTAAGAGGAAGTACCTCATACATGACCATGGGTTATGATCATGCAGAAAGAAACCAATCTGTTTGACGGCTGATCCTAGTTTCAGTTGAGAGATTTAGACATTTCTACACAAAGCAGATAGCAGGCGGTTGAAAAACAGATTATTATGGTACTATTTGAAATTTTAAACATAAGTAAAACCAGATATTCATTAATGCATTTACTTGTTCTTCCTCTTATCTCTTTATTGAACATTTACAATTGATTCCAGTTTATTTCCTGTGAGTCTCCCCTCTATCCAGCGAGGCTTTTGTGGGTTAATGCAAAATGAGTGACTCAAAGGTATTCTATTTTTAGAAGATTTGGCTTCTCCAACTAAACTGTTACTTTCCTCTGGTCATCTTTTCTCTGATTCTTGTTCATTTCTTCACCCTTGCCTCTCAGTTAAACATTTCCATTTAAATAAATAAATAAATAAAACAACCTCATTAGTCTCTGCTGGCCGGTATCTTGATCTCAGAATATAGCTGGCAAAATAATTCCAGTAACCCCCTCCATTTTTGCCAAACATCACAATTATTTTCTTGGACATTTTGTTTGTTTGTTTTAGTGGCAGGTACTACTAGGTATAGCTTGGAACTGAAAGAGCAATAGGGTTGGATGTTTGAGGCGCAATTCTCAAAGGAATCCACATCACTGACTTCAGAATAAGTTGTGCTGAAACTATCAATTACAGATTTATTTATTATTAAGAATCCTGTACCCAATTTGAGCACTTAAAACTTTCCTTAGTACTTGTGCAGGAGAACTGGATTTCTGAGGAATAAATGATATGAAATATTAGAAAAGTAAAGAAATATAAAATGTTGATAATTCAACAACAGAAATGAGAGATATGTTGATGATTACTGAAGGAATCGCAAAATTGAAAAAATCTTAGTCTTGGATTTCAGGAGCTGAGAACTCAGTGGGAGAGATGCTCAAACACATAAATATAAGTAAGACTACAAAGTGTTGTGAGAGAAAAATCAACAAAAGTATCTTCCATGGGAATATACAGCAAGGAGAGAGTAATTTTAACCAAAGAGTCTGAAAGAGATATTGGAAAATAAAGGAATGTATATGGTCATATTGTGGGCAGAGGAAACAATTTGAGTAAATCAGCTAATGATCTGCCAACCTAATTTACTCATTTAGGTATCCAAACTTAATCACTGATATAATGCTGGCATTATAGAAATGTAAGGCATTTCTCTGCCTATAAAGAATTCCCAACTTGGTAGGGAGAAGAGACACAGAGAATTACAGCCTGATAAGTGATGTAACAGGAAGAGGTTGACTCTGAGAAGTTATCTCAGACTCTCCTGGTGATTCAGTTTTAAGAAATGACAATGCCTGTAAATCACTATTTCACTGGGCATCTGATGTTTAATAGCAATTCCCAGGTGACTCTGGTGATCAAACAGGTTTTAGAATCAACTGGCTATCGGATGATAAGACCTGTGTCTAGAAGGAGGCAGAGGAGCTAGTTAAGTGCTGACGGGGTGAGGAAAGGAGAAGGACAGAGAACTTCCAGGCAAAGGGAAGAGCCTTTTCTGGATCCCAGAGAAAATGTTATCGGGTTCAAAGGAACTGTATGCATTTCAGAATAGCAAGAAAGCAGAGAACATATTAGGGATGCGTAAGAAGTGAATCTAGAGAAGAAAAGAAGACCCGGCTTGGGAAAGATCTTGCAGGTCATGCTAAATACTTTGCATTTTACTCTACTATGAATGAGAATCTTTTAAAAGATACAAATGTGGTAATGGAAGCACCAAGAAAATGCTGCTGCTAATGCATTTGATATGCAAATAACTTTTTTTCACTTAAGTTTAAATTCTTAAGATGAACCATTTTACTAAAAATGGAGGTCACATGGTCATTATCCTTCTGTCATAAGAGTTTATACTCTTGGGCTCCATTTGCAACTTCATTAGTTACATCTCTGCAAATAAGTTTAGCTGAGCTTTGTCCCTAGTAAAACAAAACAGAACAACTCAATAATTTGAGATTCTCTGTTTAAAGTCTCCTTAGATATGCAAATAAGTAAGTTACTGCTTTGTATTCGATGTATGTTATTAATAACCATGATAAGCTCTAATATCTCTCTATTTTCTGATTAGTAATCTTTGGTTGCCAAAAAATTTCAGTGAAACATAGCTTTTTAAGCCCTTGCTATGAGCTGGATGTGTATGTAAATTCTGCAAGTGATAAGAGAGTGAGCAGGTGCCCTCTCTGCCCTTGTGAATCTTACAGGTACAGTAAAAGTATGAAGTGAAGAAAATTTGAGTCTGATGTGTCTCACTAACAGCTGTCATCCTGGATAAAATACTTGCCTGCAACCTCCATTTATTCATCTGTAAAATGAATTGGTGAATAAGAGTATCTCCAAGGTCCCTTCCAGTTTTAACTAGGAGTTTCCAGTAATCTAGTACAGAAGGATATGGAGCTAACAAGTTAGAAGTCTATATTGCATAGTGTTATTTAGGATCATGTTCTCTGGAGTCAGTCAAACCTGGGTTTAAATCCTGGCTTCATTATTTACTTATTGTAAAAACTGGGATAAGTTACCACCCCAATCATCTGTTTTCTCATCCGTTAAACATATGTTTATAATAGTGACTACCTCTTATATAATTATTATTACAACAAGCAAAGAGCTAATATTAATTCAAAGAAAAGATCACATACGAATGAGGGCTCACAATGCACTTATAAGAAGACGACAATTGAGAAGATCTTTAAAGTTAGAGGAGGATCTCAGTAAACAAGAGAGAGAATAGGCAAAGATGAGTGAAGTTCTTTCTAAGGAGGTAAAACTCACCAGGTTTTCATGCATGTATAGAACAGGATATACAGTTTGATAGAAACTTCTATCTTTCATGAGTGATGGTTCCCTGAAGGCTGATCACTCATGATCACTCATGATTGAAATGACTTCACTGATAAATTCAAGGGAATGAAGTGACACGCTTCATTGTTTCAGTAGAGAGCTTTCATGAAACAAGGATGACAATCCAAATATAAGTGCCAGACCCTGGTTCCGTGCTATTCAATGGTAGATGTGTTCTTACATATGAATCCTGCTTTAGGATCCTGATGAGTAAGAGCTTGGACAAGTAACAGGTGGAATGGAAGCTTGTTCCTGAATAAGTGCCAGTTTTGAGTAGGCCTTGCTCTCTTTGTGAGGACTTCCATTTCCCTGACTCACCTGCTCTGGCGTCCGTAATTTCCACTGGATGCTTGCCTGTGTTCTACTTGGCTTATCTTGGATCCAAACTCTAATTCTGCCACTTTCTAGCTATGTCATGTTGAATAAGTCACTTAATATATAGTCCTCATTTTTGTCATCTATAAAATGGTGATATTATGATGCCTTTCCAATTACGTCTTGTAATACAAAATAAAAATAAATGTGAACATTTATATACTCCAATTGAATATGACTAACATGAGGAATAATGATAGTTATTTCCATTAATTCTTCAAAAACTGGGCTATAGACCTTTGCTACTTTGAGGCATAGACAAGAAATTTACTTGATTTGTCTTTGTTGTTTGGAGCCTCAGTTACATAAGTTGGCTATCTACAATGGTCAGACTGACTGAACAATTGTCAAAGTTTCACTTTCTTTACTTCAATATAATATAAGCTAAAAAATTCTGAAGTGTACCTTGGACTGAAACCGAGTTTCTATAATTCCAGTCCATTTTGCTATTAAAGTTCTCTGCCTCTTGAATGCAAAATATTTTCCAAATAAACTACATGATTACAGCGTCACCTTAGAAGAATCTCTTTAGAATGCTCACAGTAAAATATCTCATCTCATAAAAAAAATAGCAAAAATCTACTGAGAGCCTAAATACAATTGGACACCATACCCCAACTAGAATATCTTGTTCACTGATTAATTTCTAGTGCCTAGCACAATGTTTGGCACATAGAATTCATTTGTTCATTTATTCATTCAGTCAACATATATGTATTGAAACCCAAAATTTAATAAAGTTAGTCACACAATCCCTATTCTCACTGGGTTTTAAGTCTTCAACAAACAAACAATGTCATCATGTGGTCATCTACAATGATACATTCACTATACTTGGTGGTGTTTTGCACTTACAATCAAAGTCAAAGGAAGGAATTCCTATTCCTAAGTTGTTTATAAGATGCTTCTAACAAACACATTTCTTAATAAAGTGATGCACATTCACAAGTCTTTGTCTTTGTTCAAAGGTTTTCTCTTTAGGAACACTTCCTTCTTTTCTAACCAATTCTTATTATTTAAGAGCTACACCAGCCATTACCTTTTCCATGAAGTATTTTGTAATGATTTCCCAGAGGCATTAATCATTTCCTCATTTATGATCCTATAACATTTTGTGGAAACATATATTTCAACACTGTAGATATAGATTGATTTATCATCTATCTATCTATCTATCTACCTATCTATCTATCATCTATCTATCTATCATCTACCTATCTCTCTCTCTCTCTCTCTCTATCTATCTATCTATCTATCTATCTATCTATGCCTCTACTTGCCTGCAAGCTTCTTGAATGGTGTTTTATTAATCTATAGATACTAAGTGCCTGACCCTGATCCTGACATATTTTTTACTCGGTGAAATCTCGTTCCCTTCCTTCCTTCCCTCCCTCTCTCCCTCCCTCTCTCCTTCTCTTCCTTCCTTCCTTCCTTCCTTTTGGTTATAGACTAATAAACATCACCTAGAGGCATCAAATATATAGAAAGCTTAACTGTGACATACTAAACTATCAGTTACTGATTATAAGTTCAACAGACAGAGAGGAAAGTGAACTGAAGATATCAATTTGGACTTCATAAAGTTAATATTTATTCCTGAGGATGGTTAGGATTATGATAAATGGTAGGGAAAATAAAAAGCACTTTAGGCAGAAGGAGTTGAATAAAAGTTGTTGAGAGACTGAAGTATTCAGGGTTAGGAAGAAAGCATAAAATTGACAAATGAGATCTTATTAAACTAAAGGGCTTTTGCACAACAAAAGAAATTATCAACAGGATAAACAGACAACCTATAGAATGGGAGAAAAATTTTGCAATCTATGCATCTGACAAAGATCTAATATCCAACATCTATAAGAACCTAAACTAATTTACAGGAAGAAAAAATACAACCCCATTAAAAAATGAGCAAAGGGCATGAACAGACACTTCTTAAAAGAAGACATACGTATAGCCAACAAACATGGGGAAAAAAGCTCAAATCACTGATCATTAAATAAATGCAAATCAAAACCACAATAAGATACCATCTCACATCAGTAAGAATGGCCATTATTAAAAAAAAACAACAGATGCTAGCAAGGGTGTACAGAAAAAGGAGCTCTTTTACACTGTTGGTGGGAGTGTAAATTAGTTCAACCATTGTGGAAGACTGTGTGGTGATTCCTCAAGGACCTAAAGGCAGAAATATCATTTAACCTTGGAATCCCATTACTGGGTATACACCTAAAGTAATATAAATCATTGTAATATAAAGATACATGCATGTGTATGCTCATTGCAGCACTATTCACAGTAGCAAAGGCATAGAATCAACATAAATGCCCATCAATGATAGACTGGATAAAGAAAATGTGGTATATATACACCATGGAATATTATGCAGCCATGAAAAGGAATGATATCACATCCTTTGCAGGTCACAGATGGCGCTGGAAGCCATTATGATCCTTAGTGAACTAAAGCAGGTACAGAAAACCAAATACCACATGTTCTCACTTATAAGTGGGAGCTAAATGATCAAAGCACATGGACACATCATTGACAATGACTTCATAAGAGAATACTTAAATATTTGGAGAGAAAGCAAGAAGAAGGAAATACAAAATGATGAGAGGATATTAATTATGACCAATTGAATGTATTTGAGTTAAAAGAAAAAAAAAAACAAACAAACCTCAACTTGTGAGATTAAGCCCAATTCAGATAGATTCATTTTATGTCCTATTTCATAATAAGCACACGATATATGTGGAAGGGTGTAGGGTGTTCAAGAGAAAGGCTTTGTGCCAGAATGACTTCATGAGTTGCCTGCTAACTCACAGGGAGTAAAATGTTAACCTTTCCATCAGGTTTATTCCATTCTGGTTCACTCAAAACACCCCTGATGGCTTAATCATGCTGTGCCATGATGAACGTCTTGTTTTTCCAGGTGAAATAAGTTACAGAATGAGTAATGACATATGCCTTGCTACTAAATTTGAGGCTGATTTTTGATGAATGATTCACTGAGTCATTGCTGAGATTTGGCTTAAGTAAAATTCAAATTCTATCTAAGAAAACAGATACGTAAAGAGCATAAATTTTTTAGGCCCCCATGCTTGCCCACACATTCTCCACATCGGAGATGTCAATTATTTCCATCATGAACTTATTCGTGAATTTTATAGGTAACATTTGTACCAATGGTGATCCTAGCACTACTGGAACTCCCACCAAACCACACCATTTCCCTTTCAGTCAGTTCTAATTCTTGGGAAGTTCTTCCTTAATTGAGCATAATTCTGCTTCTCTGTGCTTTTACAATATTTTCTAGTTATATTCTCTGAAGCCTGCAAGAAAGATCATAGTCCTTTGGGTCATCCACCCATTATTTAAAACCCACTGTCACATTTGCTCTGTTCCCTTTTAAAAAATTTAAAATACCAATTTCCTTCAGTCATGCCTGCTGTGAGATAGTTGCCAATCTCTTCATTAATATCACTAACTGGAACCTCTGTCGGTGGGCTTTAGTTTGTCTTAAATGATGGTACCCAAGAGTAAACACAACAAATTCAAGTGTGGTCTGCCCAGGATAAACACTAGACTTCCAGTGCAACATCACATAAGCCAGTGTGATAGGATTTTAAATTAGAATCATTTCTAACCCAGTTTTGACTGACGCCACTAGACAATAAAGACCAAGTTCCAAAATGAAGCAACAGACCTAGGCTGGAGTTGCAAAAATGGTGGCTGAGAACCAGTTCTGCAGCCCCTAGAGGACCTGCTATCTCCCTCCCCTTCAAAACAAACAAACAAATAAAATTAACTCCAAGAAAGGAGTTCAAGATTAAGAGATAATTTTTGGAGGGAGCTATTGATATGTACCGAGTTCCACTTTTATGTCACGATTGAGGAGGCAGGCACTGGGAGTTCTTGAATCATGTTAAGCAGAAAGAACAAGGCTTCAATTCATCTACTCTGAACACTTGGTACTTGCTCCCTGGATCTAGAGAAACAAGGTAAACTACTACACCTCTCAAGCATAAGAAATCTAAGGAACAGAAGTGGTAGCAGGCACATTGCCTGCATGATGGAGGATGACTGTGTGATGGAGGAGTGACTGCAAAGAGATTGTCCTGTGTACAGGTGTACAGATGTACAGATATTTATATCACTGGAAAGAAGCTGTATCTCTGTGCTTTGAAATGACAAAAAAACTTTATATTTTCTGAAATATTACCTGAAAATGACATAAATGTCATAGAACTTGCCCTATATTTTATTCAAGAGTCAGGGGACGAATAGGCCCAGACCAAATGGATTTGAAGACACCATAGGAGACAAAAATAAAATTGTTTTATGATTACACTTTTTCTTTCCTGTGTTTTCAATTTACTAAGTTGTTTTTTATATAGATATAGATGGATAGATAGATGCAGATACACATGCACACACATACATGTATGTATATACCAACATATGTATATGCATGACACATATGTAAAACAGCAAACTTGTAACAGAAAAATTATACTAGCTACAATTCATTGCTTATTTATGAGGTTCTATGGCCCGCATTAAGACCTTTACAAATGTTATTCATTTTTCACCACCATTTTATGGGACAGAATTCATAATTCTCATTTTATTGACCAGAAGGCAGCCTCAGAAATGTTAAGTATCTTGCTCAAGATCTGTCATATGTAAATAGGCTTAGCCTAAACTCTGGTCTGCCTGACTCTGAGGTTCAAGATTTTAACCACCGATTTATTTTACATTAGTTCTAGCTAGCATGGCCTTTGAGAACAGCAACTAATTTGATTGTCTAGATTTTTCCAATGAGCACCAGAAATTTCAAAGGGAGTGAGAAGACTATAAGATATGGAATAAGTCAGTTTACTCCTTCTAAGAACCCATATTATCATAATGAATACGGCGGGAACATTTTGTGACATTCATGGAAACAACAGAATTAACACAAAAACATTTTGCTATCCTGCTCAACTGAAAATGCAAGGCTGCTTCCACCTGCAGACCAAAAGGACAACTGCAGTACTTTCAGTTCTACAATTACTTCCTTTAATAGCCAGGGTGCTAGATTAAGGGTGTCACTCAACTGATCACCAGGTGGCTCTAAAACCTCATCCAGGAGTTGTGCAAGTGCTGGGTGAGTAGGAGCATAGTGCATGCAAATAGACCAACATGTTTGTCTTAGAGATCTTGCAGAATGAATAGCCTTTGAGCTGCACAGAATGGGACTCTTTTGCCAACCTAGTATCCATCCTGGAGGATGCTGAATGTTTCAGAAGGGGAAAGTCCAATATTACTTCCTCTTCTGTAAAATGTGGTGGCTCAGAATTAAATTAAATTAGTATACATTTGTTGAAGCCTACCCTATGCCAGGTAGAATTTTAAGCATGTGGGATGCACTGGTAAACAAAAGATGCCTGTCTTCATGGAGTTTAGATGAGATAATGTATTTGAAAATATTTTGTAAACCCTATTGAGCAACATACAGTGACAATTTTTTCTGTTTATAATAAATTGGAAAACACTTCATATTTCTAACTAATATGCCTATGTACTCATACTGGGAGTGGTAGTATAACTTAAGGCTGTTATCAGAATTACCTGAATGGAGTTCTTTGCTTCCTGCTTCTGGTTCACTCACTGAAGAGTAAACCTTTCAAGGACTAGGATGAGGTCTTCCAATCATTTATTTTCTGTGTCCCAAGAGAAAATACTAGAATCAGAGTACACTGTCCATAAATGTGTGCTGGATGGAATGGACTTAAACTATAAAAGAGTTGATAAAGCAAAATATTGAAGTCTAGGAAGTGGCAGAATGCAAAAGAGATGTGTTTATATAGATTGGTGAGCAATTCATTCTGCATCTGTGTCCTGCATCCTCACAACTCCCTGCACATTTCTTAGAAGTGCATTCACATCCCATCCATGAAGTCCTTACTGCTCTAACAGCCTGCATGATTCTCCTTTCTTGTATCTCCTATTATATCATGGCCTCACTCACAGAAATTAACATGTAAACCTGACTGTTTTATGCTATTCTCTAAAAGTAGTAAACTTCAACTCAGGAACAATTCTATAGCCACCTGAACAATTCCCTACTCCCAATCACATACAACATTCAGTGACTATGAATAAATGTTATAGTCTAGATCTTTTTTTTGTGTGGAAGAATCCATGATTTCCAGAGATAGTATGCACATGTGTGTTTGCATATGGCAATGCATGCACACGCTCAGCATTTATTTTTCTTCTTTATTTCTCTCCATTAAGTTCAGATATTTGGATTTGGGACGTATTCATGCTAGTTAGGGAGGAGTTTGTAGCAAAGATATAATTCTGATATTTTCTTTTCTAAAGCATTATCTGTGATTTGTAGTATATAACTCTAAAAAACTGATTCAGTTTTTTTTATTGTTCTAAACTCATCTCTCAAACATGGTCATCTGTTTCAAAATCAGAATATTACACAGAACACATGTAAAATATTAATTCCTAGCTTCCACTCCCAATTTCTTGAATCTAGATCTCTGGGAGTGGAATTCCTGGGTCTGCCTTTATAACAAGTGGCCTTAGAGATTCCAGTGCACACTCAGGTTGAAGAACTACTGCCTTGGAGTGCACTGTTAGCAGGTAAAGTACATTGTGAAAAGTCCCTGCATGAAAAGCTATCAAGAAGCCCAGGACTTTTCCTGTAAAGGACATCTGCTTTTGGAATTGGTTTGCTCTCCCAGATCAATAGAGTAAATCTCTACAGCATTTTAAATTTTAGGGCACAGGGAAAGATTCTCCTGTGACTCAACAAAGCAGCATGTGTAGGTGTGTGCATTCCATGGGCAATGATATTCTTTGCATGAGTACTTAAAAAACAGGTATTATTTTTTCCAATTGTTAAATAAAATAAGTCAAATAAAAAGCATCTGTGGTAGGGCGCAGTGGCTCACACCTGTAAACCCAGAACTTTGGGAGGCTGAGGAGGGTGGATCACGAGGTCAGGAGTTCGAGACCAGTCTGGCCAACATAGTGAAATCCCGTCTCTACTAAAAATACAAAAAATTAGCCAGGTGTGGTGGTGTGCGCCTATAATCTCAGCTACTCAGAGGCTGAGGCAGGAGAATTGCATGAACCTGGTAAGTGGAGGTTGCAGTGAGCCAAGATCGTGCCATTGCACTCCAGCCTGGGCAACAGTGCGAGACTCCCATCTCAAAAAAAAAAAAAAAAAAAAGCATCTGTAATGTACCTCATAAACTAGCTACAACAATTGCTAATGTGTACAGTAATCCCCCCTTCTCCTTGAGGGATATGTTCAAAGACTCTCAGTGGATGTCAGAAATGGAGGACAGTACTGGACCCTACACACGCCATACACAACAGTAGATCTGATCGCTGAGGCAGCTACTAAATGACTAAGGGGTGGGTAGTGTATACACTGTGGAAGTGCTGGACAAAGGGATGATTCATGTCCCACACGAAGTGGGATGGCTTGAGATTGCATCACGCTATTCAGAACAGTGCTCAATTTACAACTGATGAATCTCTTATCTATTAAATTTTCCATGTAATATTTGGAGACCATGATTAACCACCGGTAACTGAAACCTCAAAAAGAAACTTGTTTTTTAGATTGCAGGGATGGTACTGTAGACTCTCCATATAGAAATAATTAAGCTTACATTCCACCTATGGTTTTGCAGCTTTTGCATTTAAACTTACATTTATATACTTGAATACAATGAATTAAAATTAGAAAAACAAAGTTTAGTCACAAAAGTTTATCATTGTAATATATTTTCAAAAAAGTTTTATCAATACCGATTTTAGCCTTTTATACTCTATTTTGCAATCAAATAATTTTCAAGTGGAAAAAAAGTAATTCTTTATGAACTATTAGTAAAATAAATATCTTAGTAGCTGATTCATTCCAGAGTAATTAACTATTTCTGGCCTTTTCTTTACTCCTTTCTTTCTCTCTCTCCCAATTTCTTTCTCTCACCCTGTCTCCCCATTCACATTATTTCCTGCATTAATAATAATAAGTTTTTACTATTCTCATTCAAAACTTTTATTTTAGTATATAGACATCTACCTGATGAAGATAAAATGCTGATATATGTGCTTTTAAAAGCATATTAAAGAGTATCGGTTATGGAATTTTTAGACTCATTAAGGATATCTATTCAGATACAGGTATAATTCCAGTTGCCCTGTTATATTAAAAACTTTTTTTTTTTAAGAAAGAAACAAACTTTCTTCCTAACAGGTTTTTTTTTTCTTTATTAGACACATTTTCAAACATTGGTCCATGAGAGAAAAGTAATAATATAGGAAATTCTTAGTCACGTTAATATTTTCCATTTAGCTATTATTGATAGACACTATTCTAAGTGACTTACAGGCACAATATCATTTATTACTCACATGAAGAGCAAATATCATATAAAGAAGATATTAATACCTGCATTTTCAGAAACTACAGCCTAAGAGCTCTCAGACCATAAATTTAGGGCAAGGGTTTCCATCCAGAGCTGTCTGCATTAAAATGCACATTTGTTCCCATTCTATGGTGCTGAAAGGTTAGGAGCCTTGGCTGTCTCTACTGCCCAGGTGCTACAAATCCTTCATGGGGCTGTTCTGTGCAACACTTTGGAATGCAAACTCCCTTGAGCAACCACTTGTTTAGCATAGTTTCGCCAGTGGCCTGTCTGTCTAAGGTAGTCAGCGAATATTAAAATAGTCCTAACAATAAAATAACACTCAGTCAACCGTGTAGCCTTCTTCTGAGGGGGAGGAGAGTAGCTCACTCTCCCTAGAGGGCCTGAGAGAGATCAGCTTACAGGTTCCAGCATGGGGTGGGACCCTTCCTCCTTCCCCCATCTTGGCACTGGCACTTGGTCTGGTGACCACCATCTCGCATTAGCCCACAGTTGGGTCAGAAAACGTTACAGAACCCCTCTCTCCCCCACCCGAAACAGACTCAGCCCTTGCACTGACCTGGCTTCTGATTGGAGGCTGGTCGCTTGGGATAATGACCTCCAGGACCCCACTATTGGTTACAGCCTGTTTGTATTATTCTTACGGCAACTCAAGACACCTGCAGAGGGGTGTGAGAAAAAGTAAAAGACCAGTATTTTCACATCCACAGGTACCAGAAACGCAGAAGACTGACAATCGCCACCTGAGTGGGCCCAGGGCTGGCATCTGCCCATGTTGCTGTCTGGATGGGCTGCTTGCCACAATGAGGGATCTTCTTCAATACATTGGTTGCTTCTTTGCCTTTTTCTCTACTGGGTTTTTGATTGTGGCCACCTGGACTGACTGTTGGATGGTGAATGCTGATGACTCTCTGGAGGTAAGAAGATAGCAACTTCTTTTAGTGACTCATGCCAGTCCAAATTTCTGTTAAATCCCAACTGCCATATACAACATTCAGTATGTTTACTAAGACTAATGATAGTAAAAATAGGCAACATGGACTATATATTGAGTCTTTACATTATCAGCTCATTTAATTTTCATAGTTAACTTATGAGGTAAGTCTTGTTATCCCATTAAACAGATGAAGTTACTAAATAGTTCCTCTTTTTTTCTTAAGGATGAATTTACACAAGGATAATTAAATGATCTCTGCTACTGAGACCTCCAGAAATTCACATCTTCCGTTGCTGTATATATAAAATTGAAAAACTTTTCAGTACCACCCTTTTTCAAAGATAAATTTGTTACTCTTGATGACAGCATTAAGAATAGTGTGATAGACTCTTTTGAGGAGCATTAATAATCTAAAACATTAAGTAAGAAAAATGCAAATCATGCAAAAGCTACTCAACTACATGCAATAGAAAAAATGTTACCTAAATGATTTCAAAGTAAAAGAAAATATTTTGAGGGAGAAAATGTCTTTGCAGTGCATCCCAGTGTACAGGGGACAGACGTGGAATTAAGAAATTCTCCCTTGAAAATGAGTTGCTGTCAGGAACTGACCACTAGGCAAGAGATAAATAAGTAGGTTCACCTTTAAGGATTTTATTTTTCTCACTGGAGAAGCTCAGAAAGAAGTAATTTTGAAGTTAAAAAGCATTACCTGTGACCATAGGAATCTGAGAGAGGCAGAATTGAGTAAAAAATCAAATATTCAGAATTAGCTGCTATTCATTAACGAGGCTTAGGAAATTGCAGGTAAGAAAAAGAAACAGTATTTCAAGAGTTCAAAAACAGAGTATAGAGCAAAATAGTTTGCTTTTTTAATGTGCATCCTGAAGGGAACAATTTACCCTAGCAAATGCTGTCATGTCACCTCTATAAAGTTTAGGAAAGATACTCGAATGAGCTTATATTGTTTTTTATTCTAATTTTCTTTATAAAACTCTCACATTGGAGGTCCAAATGGAAAGTAATGATCATTCTATTTTTCTGTGCATTATGTTTGCTGTTCACTTTTTCTTGCTTTTGATTTTCCTCTGACTTCAATATGGCATTTCAAAACCAGTGGAGTTATGAATACCTCTTTAATGCTAGAAAGTTATATTTCCAAAAATTGTGATAGAATTGAACTACTGTAAAGGATGCCTGCTATAAGTGAGCCCAGTGATGCATTTTATCTGGCCATGAATACATGCAGTGAATGAAATAAATGCCCTTTGAACAGTGCTCAGAGAAAAGTGCAGATTAAACGTTCTAAAAAGTGCAGATTAAACGTTTGCCATTATCTAGACGGCCAGTGGTAGGTGATTAATACAGATTAATACAGAAATATGTTGAACTTGAGCAAAAAATGTAAAATCTCATCTAAAGGCATTGTTAAAATATTTTCTAAAACAATTTAAAAGTCCTTCTGTTTAAGCTGACATAACTGCTAACTTCATTTGATAAGAAATAGTTTTAGAAAGGGTCAAACCTTGCTGAGAGAGAGGCTGAGAGTCTTGGCATATAAAGTGCCTTCTTCTCTCATTTTAGTATAACCAACCAATTTGCCATCTGTCCCACGAAAGAATACTTTTAGTTAAAATGAATAGAATGAGCAGTCCAGGTTACACACCTCAAGTAAATCCTTGCTAACCTTGAACAATACTTAATATTTCTTAATTACCTTCTTATTTCCCATACTTAAAATGCATTGCTATAATATTCCCAAAGAAACCTTCACATTAAAAGAGGAGCCTTCTAACAAATCAGGCTCCCTTGCCTTTCAACAATGCCTTTAGTTGTCAGCGTTTTTTGTTTTGTTTTGTTTTGTTTTTGATTTTGATTTTTTGAGACGGAGTCTTGCTGTGTCGCCCAGGCTGGTGTGGCTCGCTGCAACCTCCGCCTCCCGGATTCAAGCGATTCTCCTGCCTCAGCCTCCCGAGTAGCTGGGATTACAGGCACGCACCACCATGCCTGGCTAAATTTTGTATTTTTAGTAGAGACAGGGGTTTCACCATGTTGGACAGGCTGGTCTCGAACTCCTGACCTCGTGATCCGCCCACTTCGGCCTCCCATAATGCTGGGATTACAGGCATGAGCCACCACCTCCTGGAAGCTGTTAATATTTTTAAAGAGACAGGAATCTCTTATAATAATTGCTACTTCAACAGGCCAGGATAGTACATTATCCACAAATTTGAAGGTTTTGATACTCACCAGCTCAATTACTCTTCTCTTTTCTTGCCCCCATCCTCATTTATATATCACCTTTGGTCGAGATAACAACTTACTTTATGTTTTTATTTTTATTTTTTTCTAGATAGAGTCTCACTCTGCACTCAGGCTGGAGTGTACTGGTGGGATCATATCTCATTGCAGACTCAAACTTCTAGGCTCAAGTGATCTTCCCACTTCAGCCTCCCTAGTAGCTAGGACTACAGGTGCATGCCCCACAACTGGCTAATTTTTAAAATTTTTTGTAAGAACAAGGACTTTGTGTTCTTGGCAGATCTCCAACTCCAGGCCTCAAGCGATCCTCTTGCCTCAGCTTCCCGAAGTACTTGCATTATGGGAGTGAACCACCACAACAGCTCACTTTAAACAATTGTTGGACAAAAGACAATACAAGTGTTTTTTGTTGCCGTTTGTTTGTTTTTAGGGAAAAAAAAGAGAATACCAATGGAAAATTTAAATAAGGAGTATTATATTTTTCTTTCTTTTTTTTTTTTTTTTTACTATTTTTGGATGAAGAGTTCTATGGCTCAGTTCAGTATAAAAAATATTAAAATTATGTCATGTAAAGGGAATTATGCTACTCCTACTAGGCAAGAAAAAGATAAAGCAAAAATTGCTCATGCCTTCCAGGAGTTTACATTTAATTAGAAGAAAACAAAAATACACATGAAACTATAATAAAATGCATAAATAAATTCATATTTTAAGAAAGAAATAAGCAAAGTATCATTGGGGCAGAAAATATACAATAATTATTTCCTATCAGGGACGCTGAAGCAGGTCTTATGAAAGAAAAGGCATTAGAGCAAAGCCTTGAAAGAATGTAAAGCATTTCAAAACGTAGAAAGGGCAGCAGGAGACTTTCAGATAAGCCGACAATGTGGCAAAGACTCAAAGTGAAGAAAAGCGCAGGGCTTGTTAGGGGAGTAAAGTGAGTAACTCAAAGCAAGAGGCAGAAAAAGCTCCTAATTCCTTTTGCCTGCCATACTCTACCGACCTCAAATGAAGTTCTTTGTATTAGGTAAAAATGCTAGGAAAAAAAATAGTGCAGAGAATTGCGATGTACACAACGCTAAATCAGTGACCAGAGGCCCTCAGCTACCATCCTGCTTTTGTCATTATTGATTCATCTGCGTCTGAGAAGACGGATGGGGAGAAGATAATTTGGGTTTTGAGATTTTTCAAGCATGTCTTTGCATCTTAACCCTTATTAACTGTCTTCTAGTAAGCAAGTCACATTTCTTGTCTTTGGCTCAGTTTTCTCCATTATAAAATAAAGTTGAACTCAGTTGTTTCTGAAGTCCTTTTCAGTGTCTCTCTCTCCCTCTCTCCCTCTCTCTCTCTCTCTCTCTCTTTTTAACATCAGGTCTCCCTGACTGTCTGCAACTCCATGTAGTTGGATACTCACTAAGGGACTGGTGGTGTCTGGCGCTTCCCCAGGCATTTCCATTGGAAATCTAATGGGAGTGTCCCCCATTCCTCCATTTTTCTGTAACTTCAGACACTCTCCCTTCCTTCTTTCCGACTTTTTTCTCTTTTTCCATCATTTCTCTTTTCCGGTCTTCTTTTATTTACTTCCCTTCCCTCTTTTCATCCCTTTTCTTATCTTCTTTTCTTTCCCTCCTATCTTGTCCTTTTTCTTTCTTTCCCTTTCCCCTTCATCTCTTTATCCCTCCATTTCTCTGTCTGTTCTTTCTACCTTTTGTCATTTCACAAATATTTTTTGACAACTTCTGTATACTTGGCCCTATGGTGGTTACAGGGTTATGAAGTAGAATGAGATCAGGAGCCTCCCTAGGTTGCTCCCAGTGCAGTGAAAGGGACAATAGGTAAACAGACAGTTATAGCATGATGTATCAGACACTATGATAATGAGAACCCTAAGTGGCTGACGGACTTGGTCTTGGATAATGAGTGAAGGCTACCTAAGAGAAGAAGTATCTAAACTAGAACATGAAGATCAGGTGAGTGAGGCAGGAGAAGTAGGCAGTATTGCAAGCACAGGAAATGACAGGAGCCATGATCAAGGTACAAAAGCACTGTATGTTTGTGGTATTTTATATATTTCATCACAGTACGAGTTTCGAGTTTAGGGAAAAGGATACAGGGGTTGGGTCATCGAGAGTTTCCCATAGCATGTAAAATACAGATCTTATACCATAGGCAAGCGTTTGTCACTCTAAGGAATATGTGCATGTATTTTAGAAAGATTAATTGTTCTGGCTATATGTAGGGAGAAGTCGGACAAGGTAAAACGAGGTATGGGAAGAAAAACTAGGAGCCTTTTGTTATAGACCACAAGGGAAACAATAGTGGTCTCAGTTTGAGTGGCAGCAAGCATGAAGAAATAGGAAATATGGGAAACTCTAAAAATGTCAAATTGATGAGAGTTATAATTGACTGCATGTGGGGAGGTAGGTGATGAAGAGACACAGTCAAAGTTAAAATCTGCCTTTCTGATCTGGGGCAATTGGAGGGATGGTGAAGTTACTCACCAACAGCTTAAATGAATGAAAATTGGTGCCTATATAGAAATCTTTATGGATCAATGTCAACCATCCTACTATATTTTTTTCTGCTTAGTTTATTATACAACACTTAGAGGTAGGAACACAATTCTTTACATTGGAGAATTTTACAGATGTAACTTTATGTCAGAGGGACCTGAGGTTAAATCCCACCTTGCCAGGCAGTGGCTGTATGAATTTAGACAGACTCTTAAATAGCTGTAAACCACATTTCCTCTTCAGTAATGAGTGAATAATAATGCACACATCATAAGTTCCTTGTCAGAATTAAATGAGCTTGTATATCAAAAGCATTTGCCACAGTAGCAGGCAAGTATGAATCCGCCAAAAAATGTTAGATATATTATTGTCTATTTGCACTTTATTGGTTTGTTTTTGTTCTGGAGAAGGGAATGACATTTTGCATAATGTTCACTGAACAGAGGAATATAAGATTTAAATTCTATTCCTATTTTTGGTATTGATTCTCTTGGAGAAATTTTGTTTACGTCTCTAAGCTGTCTTTTTTTTTTTTTTTTTTTTTTTTTTTTGAGAAGGAGTCTTTTCCTATTGCCCAGGCTGGAGTGCAGTGGTGCCTTCTTGGCTCACTGTAACCTCTGCCTCCTGAGTTCGAGCAATTCTCCTGCCTCAGCCTTTCCAGTAGCTGGGACTACAGGCGCTGCCCACCATGTCTGGCTAATTTTTTTGTATTTTTTGTAGAGACGGGGTTTTGACATGTTGGTCAGGCTGTTCTCAAACTCCTGACCTCAGGTCATCCACTTGCCTCGGCCTCCCAAAGGGGTGAGATTATAGGCGTGAGCCACCGTGCCTGGTCACCCATTTTTATATTTAGATCTATTTCCTTTTTGTCTGACCGGGGAAATAAGGCAAACAATAAGTCAGATAGTAAAGTTTATTTATCAAATGCTCACATTTGACAAAGAAAATAAATTATGAGATAATAACATTGTTAATATGTTAACTATAAGATATGTAATGCTTAATTATCTACACCAAAGAAAGTTTCCTTACACAGTTATTAACCTCTCAAATATAAAAAGCAAAAAATGTTTTCACAAGATTTTATTTTCAATTCATCTTTGTTAATTACTTACTGAGAACCTGCTATATGCTGAGCACTATTATGATTAAAACTTTATTACCTCAAAAGAAAGCAGCTCACATTAGTATTTATTTTATCTCTATAATCAGGTTCTCTCCTCGGATTTCTATTTTCATTAACAATATTACAATTCTTTTAGACACAAAGTAAATATTAAAATTATTGTATCCAGCCTGCACTTTGATTATATACTTTTTTTTTTTTTTTTACCTTCGAATTGATTTCAAACTCTTTCGGCAGATGTTTGAGGCTACACATATTTTCTTGTTCATCTCATGATTTCCTAAGCACCTAGCACTGATGTACATGTAATGTGAACTCATGATACATTTGCTCACATGAGTTGATAGAGCACCGAGTAACATACTTAGCATACTTGTTGAAAGAATGAATATATTGATGACTTAATATGAGGTGATTGTTGAAAATTTCACATTGAACCTTAAATAAGAGGTATGTCTGTAATAAAATGACTACTTGTTTTTAAAAAGCAAGATTTCATATCTTGCTACAATTTAAATATTTTCAGGATATGTATTTGGCTCATTTTTTAAAATAATTATGGAATAAAAATCTGATTATTGGGATATCTAATAAGGTTGATGAAGAGTATATTCTGGACTGGAGAATGTGGCTTTTTGCATGTTGCTTTCAAGAGATAAATAACAAAAAAATTAGAGAAAAAAGAAATTAATAATTTGTATTATTTCACTCAACATAAATTGTGATCTTTATAATTGGGCAATAATCATTATAAGGTTGTAATGCCATACTTTTAAAAGGAAAACATTTAACATATATAACAATTTAAAAATATTAGAATGGAAATATTTGGAAAGTTCAGATACGTAACTTAGGTCATATACCTGTGAAGAGCACAAAATTTTATTTTTCTACTAAGTTTGCATTATCCAATTTCTTATGATTTATACGTTTAGCCAGTGCTCCACAAATAACCAGAGTTAAAACAAATTTTTGCAGATAAACTCATGTTTTTTCTTTCACATCTTATAAATACAGGATATAGAGTGAAAAGAAAAGGCAACACTGATTTTGATTATTTTAGTCTTGCTCCCTCATATTTATTAAAGCCTGTATTGACTTCATTCAGGCCCTAGAATAGTTAAGACATATAAAATAAAACATAAAAGTAAAATGTTAAGAATCTTAGTTAAAAAATTCAAATGCATTTTATGTTAAAATTGAAAATGTTTCCATTTCTAGTAGTAAAACATTATTTACTACAATGTTATTAAAACTTTTGCATCTTAATAAATATATCTAAGTAAGCACTAAGTAGGTATCTAAGTAGGAAAGTTACATCTTCAATGTTAAAATATATCAGCTCATGGATGATAAAGTGGTGTGAAAATTATAAATGCTTATAATTTGTATACGCAAGGTGTTTTTTTTAAAAATAATATATCTTAATGGGCTATTTTGGTTGTCTCTGTACATTTATAATCTTAATGCATATTGACAAAGAAACATCTTTTTTGATAGTGATTAACCAAGAATAAACATTTACAAACTCTACCACATATATTTACTTTTCAAATAGATAGATAGATAGATAGATAGATAGATAGATGATAGATAGGCAGATAGATAGATAGATAGATACACACATAATTTTCTATGTTACTGGAGAAGAAATAAATGTCAAACACTGTTGAATGTCTCTAATTCTCAAGGATTTTTGAGTGTTTCTAATTCACAAAAGTTATATAAAAATATAAGGCAGACGAAATTGTTGCTGCTTATATTTCAAGGTGGATAAGAGAAACTGAGAAAGATTAGCAGCATGGAGAAGTCTCCATGGAAGACTGCTACAGAGACCAGAATAAGAAAACCCAGGTTTAAGGACCTAATTTATGCCACTATAATTCAATCGGGAAGAGTCATCATCTCTACGGTTTCCTAACACTTTTAAGTGACATCCTACTCATTTGTAGTACTGAAGTAAACACTTTCCAAGCCAGTTGAGTAGACAAAGCCCAGAATGACACCAAATCAATGTAAGCTCTTCAGTCTAAATCATAATGCTTTGGCTTCTGGATTTAGCTATTTTTGTTTATTTAGTCAAGTAGAATTGCACATATTAAGCAACAACTGCGCATATAACAGCCATTTTCTATTCCACACTTCCAATAAGAGTTAATATGCATTAACTGAAACACTGAGATTTCCTTATCCTCAATAAACATTTATTAAGCACCTATTATGTACCAACAATAAGAGGCTGTACGCTCCTTGAAGCCAGCTGCCATGTTTGTCTTAATCATTGCAGTATCTCCAGCATTAATATGGACACCATGTTGACTAGTAAATAACAGGCATTTAATGAATATAGTTTTTTAAATGACAGATGCCCTAAATGCACATATAAAAGATAATTCAATATTTCAAGGACTATATTAATATGGAGAAATTCCTGTGGGATTTCAGGGTAGAATGTGGTAAATGCCAGCTAGAGAGACTTGGGTGGCGGGAAGCTGATGAAAAATCAGAAGTCTTTAAAATGCAGCTTGAATAATAAGTAGAAGTTTGACAGGTTGAGAGCAAGGAAAGTTATTCTCATTAGTATAATTAGTATGTACCAGGAGGAGAAAACTCAAATGCCTTAAGGAACCAAGTACCAACATTCATGAGAGGCAGATTGGGTAGGATCTGTGGGGAACCTGGTGAGCACAAGCCCCACCTAAATGGGAGCAGCCACTCCTTTCTTGCTAATTGTTTCTTTATGAGACCGGTGAGTTCAGGTACCCAGACTGACCAAGTTTCCAAGGGGAGCCTGAAATCTGAACTTTTCTGTAACATCTCTATTACTATTGGCAACTAATTAAGAGATTTTTTTGTTTTCCTCAAGCTTGCGATTTCTGCTTTATTGTCATACCTTAAATAAATAAACCTACTTCTCCCCATTTAGGAAATAACCCACTCCTCACTTTTAGGAACAATAGATATTCATTGAAATAACATACAGATTAGCACTGTTTTAATGTTATTTATTAGTATATAAATTGGATGTTAGGAGAAATAAAATCTTCTATTTCAGACAACTCTGTCAGATTAAGTTACTACTTAATATTTGCATTTTTTAACCTTTAAGAAAAGTTAACAATAATATTTTAAACATCAATCTGCTTTTTAAGAACCCTGTCTTAAAATGTTCAAGAACTTAGATTTGCTCCCCTTTGAGTTTCTAATAAGCCATTTTATCACAGAGGAATAAGTAAATGAAGACCATAAATTATACCAGAGAACGTTCCTAAATTTGATAAAAAACATGAAAAATTTTAACCTTGCCTTTTGTACACAAAGGCACCTTTAAGGGTGTCTCCAGTAAGTGCTATATTAACACAGAAGTTTAGTTAATTACAGCCACTATTCTCACGTACCTTAACTGAGTGTGAATACCAAGCAATCTAATAGTGTGCCCCTGAGCATTAATACCTAATGAAATTGGATTCCTTGTTTTCTCTAATGAGCTCATTGCTTTTCTAAATGTGGTCATTGCAGGTAAATGATCAATAGCCTTGAAAGTGATACCACTACTGAATTATTCTGGCAAGATAGAAATACTCTTATTAGTGTAAAATAAGAATTTTTGATTATGCATATCAGATCACTTTCTAAACAGCCTCATATATAACAGGAAGGACCATAGCAGGCTAGCTTGTTTCAGTGGCCAGCTTAGAGAGTAAGAAACTGTGGACAGTCACTGTCTGATTTACGGCGGCTTCAAACTCATATCACCTAGCTTGAGTTAAAGTGAACTGGATTCGGTGTGTTCCTGTTGATTAAGAGAGGCAGGGGCAGTCAGCTTTGTGAAGGTCTGTTTTCTGTTATGCTACAGCAGTTCTGTATAAACCATCTCTACTATACTTGTTTCCTAGGGCTACCATAACAAATGACCATTAACTCAGTGGCTTAACAAAAGGTAACTTTATTCTCTCTCAGTTCTGAAGGCTAGAAGCTTACAATCAAGAAGTTTGCAAGGCTGCATTCCCCCGAAAGTTCTGGAACAATCTGTTCCTAGCCTCTTCCAGCTTCTGGTGGCTCTAGGCATTCCTTGACTTGGGGCTGTATCCCTCCAATCTCTCTGCCTCAGAGGTCATATTGCATCCTTCTTTTCTGTTTCCTGCATGTGTCTCTTGTATGAAATTTGCCATTAATTTACAGCCCACCTGGATAACTCAATATGATCTCCTAATCTCTATGTCCTCAGTTACATCTTCAAAAATCATTTTTCCAAATAAGTTCATATTCTGGGGGTAAGAATGTGGACGTATCTTTCTGAAGGCCGCCATCTTTCTCCATCTTCACTGTGGTTAGTTGATAAAGTCCAATACAGTCACTGCTCAAGTCATTATGATGTTTAAGCACTTTACTACTACTATTTTTATTTATTGAGCATATCGTTTATATTGCATATGTATTTATAATTTTTAATTCTTATAACCATCTATCATTACCTCCTGTATACAGATAAGGAGACTGAGGATCAAAAAAGGTAAGATCTTGCCCAAGGTTGCAAAATAGATAGTAAGAGTGTCAATCTATATTTAATATTTAATGCATATATGCATATATAAATTTAATGTCTGTGTAATGCCCATATAAAGTTAGATGTTCACATTCTTTAGAAATGTATGCATTAAATTTCACAGGATACCTGTTTATCATTAGATTTTTTGGTCTCTGTGTCACACAAGGTCATATAATCTTCCAGAAAGTCCAAGGCATTGCTTCCAGCTTAAACCTAAGGAAGAGCATGCCAAAGTGAAGTTTTGCAGAATAATATCATTGGGATGAGGTTCAAGTTAGGGCTGACTTCACCCAAAGCTATCATCCAATACCCAATTCTGGATGATTTATCTTAAAATGAATTTGGAATTCTTTTGTAAAAATTGTTTTTAAACATTTTTAACTGTTTAAACAATTTTTTTAGCACATGCACAACTTTTAATGGGGTACATAGAAATGTTTTGATACATACGATGTGTACTGATCAGATTAGGGTAATTAGGATACTCATCATCACAAACATTTATATTTTTTGTTGAAAACATTAAATATCCTTCTTCTAGCTATTTGAAATTATGTCACTGTTAACAATAGTTAGCCAAGAGTGCTATAGAACAGGGGTCCACAACCCCGGGCCACAAACCAGTACTAGTCCGTGGCCTGTTAGGAACTGGGCTGCACAGGAGGAAGTGAGCAGTGGGCAGGTGAGCATTACCACCTAAGCTCCGCCTTCTGTCATATCAGTGGCAGTGTTAACTTCTCATAGGAGTGCAAACCCTGCTGTGAACTGCACATGTGAGGGGTCTAGGTTGCATACTCCTTATAAGCATCTAATGCATGATGATCTGAGCTGGAACAGTTTCATCCAACACCATCCCAAAGCCCCTACCCCTTGGTTCCATGGAAAAAATTGTCTTGCGTGAAACCGGTTACTGGTGCCAAAAAAGGTTGGGGGCCACTGTTATGGAACACTAGAACTTATTCTTCTTATCTAGTTATAATTTTGTACCTCTTAGCACATCTCTTTTTACTCCCTGCCCCCTACCCTTCCCAGCCTTCAGTATCCTCTGTCCTACCTTTTACTTCTATGTGATCAACTTTTTATAGCTTCCACATATGAATGAAAACATGCAATGTTTAACTTTCTATTCCCGGGTTATTTCATTTAACATTATGTCTTTCAGTTCCATCCATGCCGACTTGAATAAACAAATTTCATTTTTAATGGCTGAATAGTATTCCATTGTGTATATATGGCACATTATATTTATCCATTGCTCTGTTGTTGGATATCTAGGTTGACTCCATGTCTTGGCTATTGTAACTAGTGCCACAAAGAGCACAGAGGTGCAGATACACTGATTTCCTTTCCTTTGAATAAATGCCCAATAGTGAGACTTGTTGGATGATAAAAAAAAAATGGGTTTTAAATACACTGCAATGATTAGGAGCACACACACTTACTGCTGTTTTTGAGTCCTGTCTCCTCCATTAACTATGATTTCTTGGGGTTATCACTTAACTTTCCTGTGCCCCAATTTTCTCATTTTTAAAATGGATGATAAATAATATCTCTTAGGGTCCCTTAAGAAATAAGCAAAATAAGGCCAGGTGCGGTGGCTCAAGCCTGTAATCCCAGCACTTTGGGAGGCCGAGGCGGGTGGATCACGAGGTCAAGAGATCGAGACCATCCTGGTCAACATGGTGAAACCCCGTCTCTACTAAAACTATAAAAAATTAGCTGGGCATGGTGGCGCATGCCTATAATCTCAGTTACTCAGGAGGCTGAGACAGGAGGATTGCCTGAACCCAGGAGGCGGAGGTTGCGGTGAGCCGAGATCGCGCCATTGCACTCCAGCCTGGGTAACAAGAGTGAAACTCCGTCTCAAAAAAAAAAAAAAAAAAAAGAAATAAGCAAAATAATAATATGCTAAATAGTAACTACCTCATGGTATAGACTCGGTATAGAAAAATTATTACCAATTATAAGTATTTTACATATAAAGTAGTAATAGAGGTACCACATTCAGAATTGTGATGAAGTTGCAAGCAGTAGAATTTTATTTGTCACATAACACAGCTTCAAAAAATAGCATGGGGCAGAGAGTTTCATAGTGCATGTCTTCCTGACTATTATTTTATTTTGCAAAGCAAAATGTTTTCATGGTTTTTTTCTCCCTACACAAATTTAACCCCTTTCCTTTGCATTCCTCTTCCCACCCTGCTCTGTTATTTATTCTTTTTTGGGGAAAAATTAAGTTTTTGTTTTCCAAGACAATTCATAGTTAAACTTTACTAAACTGTTCCCAGACAGACAAGGTAATTTCAATCCGTAACTGAGTCAGAGGAAACAATTGTATTAGCTCTGTTCCATACGCTGGAGCTCTAACAAGAACACCTAAAAGTATTTTCTGTTGGCATGTTTACGATTCTAAGAAATCCATTGTGACTTACAGTTTGTAGATAAAGTATGAGAAGGTTCAGGGCACTGGTACCTTTTAGCTCTAAGTGGATGCTTAGAGTCATCTGCACATCATTTCCAAGTAAAAATGGTTTACAGTTGTCAAGTTGTATGAAATGAATGCTCAGTTTGTTTACCTCCATTACATAGCTTAAACATTTGTAATATATCATGGAGCAAGAAATAAGATTTGGGGACTTTATATTTTATTTACTGGCATATTTTCATTTATTAGTTTTCTTTGCTAATTATTTTAAATTTATCTACTTCATATGTAAAGATAACATTTTTCTTCATGGAACTCAGTATTCATGATAAAGAAACAATATATATTTCTAATAGACTCAAGGTGTCAACAGTTATCTATTGTTACATGGGTTTTTTTTTTTTGGTGAGTAAATGTCAGTACAGAGAAATGAAATAATATTTTTCTGTAATCATAACTCAATGGTGGAAGTAGCCATAGATACTTAAATATATTTAGTTATGGTTTTATCTCTTCTAGCCGTGACTTATTTATCTACCTCCTCCCTACATGAGGAAGTGGATTCATTTCCTGGTCCAGAAAGGCTTTAATTGTGTGTGCTTAAAGGAAAATATTTTAAAATGCATTGTTTGTTGTAAATGAAATTCTGATCACCCGTGTAGCCACTTCCTTTGCTATTAAACACAACAGTCAACTTCTCCCTTTGATCAAGGGGAGCTGAAGTGTGCCTGCATGAATTGTTTCACACGGTGTCTTCTCTAACATTTAGGTGAGCACAAAGTGCCGAGGCCTCTGGTGGGAATGTGTCACAAATGCTTTTGATGGGATTCGCACCTGTGATGAGTATGACTCTATACTCGCGGAACATCCATGTACGTATGCCTTAGATCTCCCTGCTTACCAGGAAGGAGAAGAGACAGAAAACTGAGTTCAGATTTCCATTTTGTGCTTCATTTTCTAGTGTACTATATTAAAGCTTGGTCCAGTTTGAAATGGTTCAATTAGAAATTGAGTTCATCTTAAAATGTGAATGGAAATACATGCTTTAGCACATTTTCTATTTTCTCATATATTTGTAAATTTCTTGAGGGTAAAAATATTAACTTATTTATCTTCGCTATCCCCTAAAGGGCCAGGCATAGTGCCTCATACACAGTAGAGTTACAGTACATGGTTTTTAAATTGGAATGAATTATTTAGGGTGCTGTAATTTCATGATTAGTCTGGACACGTTAAGTGAAATGCATTTTAGAGATGTTTTAAGCAATGACTTAGTTCAAATAGAAAGTTTATAATTATTTCAATTAGAGGCTTGCTAAGAAAGAGAGAGTGAAGATACAGTGGCTGAGACAGAAAAGGGTAGACAGCCAGAGAGTGAGACATAGACTATGGGAATCACTAGAAGAAAACATCAACACATGTGACACACTGTTAGAGGCAACATTAAAGTTAGCTCCCTTATCTTCCCTACTTTTAGGTTTAAATTATCATTAAGGTCAGGTGCAGTGGCTCACGCCTGTTATCCTAGCACTTTGGGAGGCTGAGGCAGATGGATCACTTGAGGTCAGGAGATCAAAACCAGCCTGGCCAACATGGTAAAACCCCATTCCTACTAAAAAATATCCCCCAAAAATTAGCTTGGCATGGTAGTGGGCACCTGTAATCCAGCTACTTGGGAGGCTAAGGCAGGAGAATTTCTTGAACCCAGAAGGTGGCGGTTGCAGTAAGCTGAGATTTCACCACTGCACTTTAGCCTGGGTGACAGAGCAAGACTCCATCTTAAAATAAAATAAAATAAAATAAAATAAAATAAAATAAAATAAAACATAGTCACATGTTAGCAGAGCTCACAATGCTATGAATAAAGAAATCTCTTATATTTAAAAGTCTTATTGTTGATTCTCTCAATCCTTCTCCATAGTGTTTATTTATTTTTTTATTTAAGAAAAAAACACCAGTTCTGTTATGAAAGCAAAGTGGTTTTAGTCTCTTTCAAAGCAAATGATAGGTGATGGCACCATAAGCCAACTTCTTTTCTCAAGATAAATAAAAAGTTAAACCCTTGGAATGTGACTTTTCACCTGAACAGCTATTTCAGTCCCGAGGAAAGCACTTAAAAAGAGTAGTGCTCTAAAATTCTTCGTCTGCTATTTAAAAGTTGGGTGCCTGAAACATCTTTTAAAACAGAATTCATAAGTCCTTTGTTTTATTTTTGTTAAAAAAAGATTCTCTTAGTTCTTCTTCTTTTCCCCTCTCTGTGCTAACCTAGTTCAAAAAGAAACACTGTTTGCTGAACAGGAATGAACATTTAGCCTGTTCTAAAACTTCATTAAAATGGATTTTAATTCATAAGCTGAGAAGAAAATGAAAGATGAAATATTTCAAACTTTTAAATACTGTTATATACATTTATGCAAGAATAAAATACAATAACTCATAAGCTCACTACATAGAGGAAACTACTGTTTATATTTAAATATGTTCCTTTTTTGTCTTTGACTTATGCTATCACATTTCCCTTTTTTAACCTAGTACTTTCAAATAATACACTAAAGACCCATTACTTTTCTTTAAGAACTTCTACCACATTTAAAGACAGCAGAGATGAAAATGTGCCCTAGGAAAATGACATATCTATACCCTCTAGGTTAGGATGTTACGTATGAGGAAGTAGGATTTTATTTTTACTTTTTGCTATCTTTCACACAACTACAATTAGACAACTCTTTTCACTGTCCTATATACTTAAGGTGTTTAATCCAGACAAATATGTTTGTCATGGCTCCAGCTGACATAGATAATTGAGTCCCCACAAATCAGCATATTAACACTATTCTGGCAGTCAAATCTCACATGATCCCAGAAAAAGAAATTTATCGCTGGCCAGCATGACCTATCTGCTTTCAGGACTGCCTTCCTGGAGCCAGGCTGGCTATGGGGCCTCTGGTCCACCTCATAGGCTCTTGAGAGACCCTACATGTGGGATAGGAGTTGGAGAGTTCCAAAGGGAAGAAGACCTAGGCCCCCAAGAGTTTGAATGAGTTCAGACGGCCCTATTCTGATGATATTCTTGGCCCCAGGTAGTACTGTGTTCCAAATGGTACTTGAAAAATTTCAAGGGAGGACATTCAAAGAACAAGAACCTTTTGGCTTAGGGCACAGAGTAGGAGGCCTACTTATATATGCTATTTAGTGATTAAGGAGATATGTTGAAATAGTAATATTATCCAATGGGTTACGTATTTTTCTCTTTCCTCAATTTTGAGAAAAATGACTTTTAGATTTGGAACATTTAAATTTTTTGTAATAATGCTAAATTTTGAGATTTTATGAATTCTGTTTTAGAAACAAATATTCATATATATTAATAAGATAATTATGTTTATTAATGAGGTAGGGGCTGATTTTATGCATTGATTTTCTCTCTCAGATGCATCATAATTTTTTTTTAATTTTAAGAAAAGGAATATTGGCTGCATTTTTGCAAGCAACATATTCCCAAATAAGCCCTAAGTTTACCTACCACAGGAGAAAAATAATTTAAAATACAAGGAAACTCCATATCAATATGAAAATAAAACATAATTGCTATACCATAAAAGGAACAAATTTTATTACTTTTCTCCATCAGTCAGCTAGAATAGTAATAATTCTGACTTTAGTTAATTAAACTTCCATTTAAGATACAATTTCCTTAAGTTGAGCTCAGCATAGCTATAACTCAGAGTTCAGGAGGCTTTCACAGTTGAAGATGCTTCTACTGCAGAAGACAATTACTACTATTCCACTTTCATCTTCCTGATCTTTTCTTTCCTGGGCTGTCTACCATATATTCTTATTGCCTGTAGCTTTAAAATATGGTCATTTGACAATGCAAGGTTGAAGGCTTAATATGCAATATTGGCCAAGAAGAGTCATGATTTAAATCGCTGGAAGAGAAAATGATCTAATTTCCAGAAATACCCTTCTACTTAATAGCACAAAATAACTCTCCTTCTTCTAAAGATCTCCTGATGGGTTCTACTATGCTGAATTGGCAAAAGAAAAAAAGAAGTCTTGAAATATTTTATTCTAGTATCCTGTGTCAAATTTTAACTAATTATTATTATTTTTCAATAAAGTTTAAAACAATTATAATGATTAATTATTCAATATTTATTGGGAAATTTTTGTAGAATAGATACGCTACCTTCGATTCAGCAATCAGCTACAATATTTGTGAATGAGACATTTTCCAGAGCATGAGGCAAAAAGGAAAACATTTCTTTATTCTCCACTATCTACCAGAATGCAATCTGCTAGTATACCAACAAAACTAAGTAGTAAACAGTGCTTAAGCAAGCAATAATGTCAATAATCGAGTATTTTTTAGTTTTATGAAAACGTGAGGGGTACTCATGTCCAAGTTCATACAAATGTGAAACCTGACTTTTCCCAGTGGTTGTGTGTTAATGTTCGCTAGTTGTCTGATTTTTTTGCTATGTCTCTATGAGTTAGTATGTTTCCTTCCTCTGACTCTGTTTTAACCATATGCCCTGGTCTTCCAGTGAAGCTGGTGCTAACTCGAGCATTGATGATTACTGCAGACGTTCTAGCTGGGTTTGGATTTCTCACCCTGCTCCTTGGTCTTGACTGCGTGAAATTCCTTCCTGATGAGCCGTACGTGAAAGTCCGCCTCTGCTTTGTTGCTGGAACCACGCTACTGATAGCAGGTACTGGTCTGGCTGGACTAGCAATAGGGGTAGGGAGACTCTGCTAAGGACTTGAAGTAAAGAGGTGTGTTGCTCTGAAGCTGCTCATTTTCAGATTGTACGTGGCTTCCTTTTCTAGACTGAAAAACTAAAGATCACATCTACCAGCACTGCTGACTTTAATTTTGAAGTCAGGTAATTCGCCTTTTGTTACTATCTCAGAACAAAGTATAAAGCTCTCAGGCCAGGTGCGGTGACTCACACCTGTAATCTCAGCACTTTGGGAGGTCAAGGCAGGCAGATCACTTGAGGCCAAGAGTTTCAGACCAGCCTGGCCAACATGGTGAAACCCTGTCTCTACTAAAAATCCAAAGCCAGGAATTGTGGCATACGCCTGTAGTCCCAGCTACTCGGGAGGCTGAGGCAGGAGAGTCACTTGAACCTGGGAGGCGGAGGTTACAGTAAGCCGAGATTGCACCACTGAACTCCAGCCTGGGTGACAGAGCAAGACTTCATCTCAGAAAAAAGAAAAGAAAAAAAAAACTCTAAAACGATGTTTCAGCCATTTAGAAAGTTACGTAACTTCATTTTTAAAAATAATTTATTTTGTAATTGTTACTGAATTTAAAATCCTAAAGTAACCCCAAACATCTGCCTCCTTACCTGTACCCACCTCTACCAACTCCATCAACTCTTGTTAGCAATAAACTAAAAATTGTACCAAGTCCTATGTTAAACTTTTCCCATGTGCTAACCCATCTGTTTATAAATGTAACAATAAATAGATCATATTGGTATTCCCACTTAAAACGCAGATACAGAACTGAAGTTCTGAAGACTTCAAGTGTGGCTATAATAAATCAAAAAGCACTTTAAGTAGCGTTTATTAGTGAAACAGCAAAATTGATACTTTATTCAGGTCTATCTTCAACTTCAAAGCTTAGTCCTCTTCTTTCACAATATAATGTCTTCTTCTTGTCTGTTAGCAGGAAAAATCTTGTCTGTTAACAAAGCGAATATAAGTGGGAGCCTGACCAGGCAGTGTGGGGTAGTAAATCGATACGGAGTTTGGAACTAAAAACACTTGGAGATATTCATGTGTGATATCTTCACCCATGTCTCTGTTTCCTGATCTGCAAAGGAGCATGAAGCTAAGGTAGTAACATGTACCCTGAATTGCTATGGTGAAGATTCAGTGTGGGCACAGCAAACTCTTAGCTGACTGCCTAACCATTTATATGCTCAAAACTTGGGCCTCCCTGATTTTTTACACAGAAATGTTGAGTCAACATCCTAATAATCCTCAGATTGTATTACAAAGTTATAAACATTTAGAATTCTTCCCCTCTTTAAGCCATTTATTTCATTATCTAGCCCACTGACAGCATAAAACTTTTTAATATACAATGTATTTATTTAACATATTTAAACATCATTTAATCTAATTATTTATGGTTATACAGTTTTGTTCCAGAATACTTTTGAGACATAATCCGTAAATACCGATCTTACATAAAACAACAAAACAAATAACAGTAATAGAATAAGTCACAGAAAAAAATCCTGATAGGAATGACTGAAGAAATAACTAAATTAAAAGACAAAGCATGTCCTAAACTTTGGAAACATTATTAAGAATTAGTGTGCTATAAAATTTATTTTTTAAAGCCTATAATATATTTTGAGGTTTTAGAAAACGAATTTCTATCTAACTGAAAACTGCAGATAATGGTATTATAGAAAAGCTTTTGCAATTTATACTGCATTTTCTAAAGGTTATATGTGCATTATCCGGTCCTTCTTAAAGTTCTTACATTAAACAATTAGGAGAAAAATGAAGTTAAATAGTGATTTAAGTAGATATCTCGGACTCTCTAGGGAAAAAATTTAAATATTTTTGGAAACTATATATTTTATTTTATTATTTTGTTTAGGTTTGGGAAAGACAAATATATCTATATTTTATCTCATTAGATAGTGGAACAACTCTGGCAAGTAATTTGAAGAGATTCTTTGTGAACACATGAATCTAATTTAGCATAGAGTAACAAGTTTGAAATGAAAGAAAAGCAGGATCCAGTTATTTGGGGGTTGGTGGCCAAGATCTTGATCTTAATACTAATGTTGGCATGACTTCAGGATATCAGTAAGCATACATTTAGAAGTAAATAACTGAAAATCCAACTCAAGCACGCTTAGACAATATACAGATTACTGATTTCTTCTAACTACCTTCTGCTAGGCATTTAGTGTGTGGAGACTACATATTTTACAAACACTCTTTTAATACAGTGTTTTGTCCCCCAATTCACCACGTTTCTTTCTTGCATCTAGGTTTTGCTGTGCAATTTATACCTTTAAAATAACAGGAATCTACTGGCATCATTTCAAGCCAGTTAATTGTCAGAGAGGCTAATCTGTGGAAATATATTTAAAGGAAATAATGTTTCTTGGTCCATTCTTATATGGTGTTGGAGTAGTAGATAAATATTTATTTGAAAATAAAAACAATTTTTACTTCAATTGTTTGTTTTTGACCTCAAAACACCAAAATCAGTGACTTTAAATACAGTTTTCACATGGGTGCTGATTATGTAGCTGGCATAGCTTCAAAACAGGATATATGGAGCAATAAATATTCATAATGGTATTTACTCACAATTAAAAAATCAATATAGAATGAATATATGCTCTATGTTATTTGTGTTAGACTATGTCCTTTTTGTTATGTTTGGTTTTGTTTTTAATATTTTCTTTTATACAATACTAACATGGCACTGGAAAAAAAAAGAGAGTTAAAGAAAACCATAATCACAAGTTTAGATTTACACAAACAGATGAGCACGTTATTCCATTTTTTGTATTTTCTTTATGTATAAACTGAGATAAAATTTTAAAAATGTACAAGATGGAAGGCAAAAGAAAGAGATAGAAGAAGTGTCCAAAGTCTGGGTTGCCAGTGAATCCATGTTACCATTTTAAAACCTCTGAATGATGCAATGATGCCAGGCATTTTGGGTAGTAAGCAGGCATTTTGGGGTTTAAATTCAGAAATCGTTCCCTATTATTTGCTGCATCCTCCCTTTCAGGTGCCCCAGGAATCATTGGCTCTGTGTGGTATGCTGTTGATGTTTATGTGGAACGTTCTTCTCTGGTTTTGCACAATATATTTCTTGGTATCCAATATAAATTTGGTTGGTCCTGTTGGCTTGGAATGGCTGGGTCTCTGGGTTGCTTTTTGGCTGGAGCGGTTCTCACCTGCTGCTTATGCCTTTTTAAAGGTAAGAATAAAATAAAAGAGCAAACTTCCTTGCCTCCACTATCTTTTTTCCCAAGTCAGTGAAAACACATTTCAAAATTAAAAAATAATGCTATTTATTTAAATTCCTATCTATTACCATCAAAAATTCCAATTGTTCAAGGGAATGTGAATGGTATCCATATATATATGTATAATTCTAATACACATATATGTAAAATTCTAACATACATATATGTATGATTCTAATATACATATATTCTAATTATATATTTTTATAATTATATATAACCTAATATATAATTATAATAAATATATAATTATATATAGTAATATATATATTATTATGTACATACATACATAGGTATATATGCATCTGTACATATGTGTACAGTTACATATATGCACATGTACATATGTATACAGAAACATATGTGTATAGGCACACACTGCAAATGCATTTGTACATATATGCATATATATACACATATACATATATGTGTGCACACACACTTGCATATATATATATATATATATCTTCACCCACTCAAATAAATGTATGTTTAGTGTTAAATGAAGAAGTGCACTAAGAGCCAGCCAAAAGTTTCTTGTTAAAGGGTATAACATGTTATATTGGGTTTCTAAAAATAGCACCTTAGATTCTTCATCATAAAGAAAGAAAAAGAAAAGAAAAGAAAAAAGGAAAACTACTTGGCTGAATTTTAAACCTAAAGTAACTTTCAGCATGAAAATCTTAGATTGTCTTCTAGGATTCTTCTTAGAGTTCCAAGATGCTACCTACTTTGACTGTCTATATTCTTGCTCCTTTTGAGGAAGAACATATGAAATGGTGATTTATAATTTTCCAAAGTTCACTGAATCTTACTTATTTTTATATCTCTTTCAAACAGATGTTGGACCTGAGAGAAACTATCCTTATTCCTTGAGGGAAGCCTATTCAGCCACGGGTGTTTCTCTGGCCAAGTCATATGCAGCCCCTCGAACAGAGACAGCCAAAATGTATGCTGTAGACACAAGGGTGTAAAATGCACATCTCACGCTGTGTTTATATATGATTTAATCAATCAATATGGTTACATTGATAAAATAGAAAGTCAATCTAGGAACAGTTATTTAGAATTCATATTCAACTAAATTAATTGTTGGTTAATCAAAATGTTTGATTCTCTGCTACTTTTACTTTCTATTACTCTCATATCTTTCCCTCATTCTCTCTGCTGACCTTCCTCCTTATGCACACACTTTCCCTTAAGATTAGTCTGCTAGGATGTAGAAATGTTTGTTTGTGATTTCCACATAGCTATTACAGATTATGACGTGGTAATATTAAAATGAAATGATACTTAAATAGAAAGCAGTCTCAAAAGAGGCCAGGAACCCTAATCTTTGAAAAGATGTACAAACTTACCTTTCTCGCTGGCTTTTGGTTCACCTTTCATATTTTTAACAAGTGGGTGAATTATTTGATAAATTTGAGGAAGATTGTTCTTTTAAATTCAAACTAGTATATCAATGCCTACCATTACTCTTATTGTAACAAAACAGAAAAAGAAAATAACTTTGTATACCAGACACTGATGAGAGTTAAAGACAAGATCCCTCCTCCTACCCACTCTAAATGTCAAAGGCAAATGCTAAATTAATACTGGAGCTCCTGATGAATTTCTACCTCAGTAACAACCTAAGGGATCTGTGTATTATTTCACCACTATTCTAGCATTGCCTATATATTATCAAATTATTAGACTACAGAAGTAATAGCTCAACCAGAGAATTTACTCATTTATTGATCAAACATCCAAGTACTATTGTAATGTCATATGTTAAAATTCACCAATTCAAGTGCCTACGTGTCACTGAATCATCAGCACCAAGCAATGTATTACACATATGGCAAAATTTAACAGATATATGTTGATTTAAATAAATAAATGTTCATAACTCTACTGAAAAGTCAATGTTCCTCATAAAATGTAGGAATACAGAATTATATATACATAAAGAACTGACTAATGGAATTCCATTCATATTCATAATGTAATCATCTTGAACTTTTTAAATTGTAGAGTTTTTTTTTTAAAGGTTATAAAATTTAATCTCCAGTTTTCTAATTACTTGTCATTAACATTAATGACACTAATACCTTTAAGGTACCCTTGTACTACCTTAAAAGACTATCCGCTGAACTAGAAGTTAGTTCTTTGAAAAAACAGAAATTAAGTTGTGAATTTCTAAACATGTGGAAATAAGTGTTTC
Source organism: Sapajus apella (assembly GCF_009761245.1). Taxonomy (NCBI): domain Eukaryota; kingdom Metazoa; phylum Chordata; class Mammalia; order Primates; family Cebidae; genus Sapajus; species Sapajus apella. Next base: position 11,205,917 of record NW_022436978.1, on the reverse strand, counting down.
CAATTTAAAGAGCAAAGAATAATGTCAAAATTAGCTTATGATTCCTAGCACATGGATTAACATTTCGAGAATGTTGTTTATTACTTCCCACAGTATCTTCAGCAGTATTCTCTGAAGCAATTCCAATTCAGTTGGAGAATTAACAGCAATAGATTTAACTTTATCTCATTTTTATTATTAACTGTGTAATTGACATTAAAAATATTTGTAAATCATATGCACTAGTTATTTGATTATTATTCTATGTTCTATGCATTTAAAAAATAATTTTGTGTTTTTCCTCTCTATCTTGGTTTTTAACTTTTATTCTCATTTTTATTTGATAATTATCTGTCATGCTTTATCTATTCCAATAAGTCTCTTGAAATCTTCATGGGGAAAGGCAGGACAAAAATAATTAAACAGTTCATTAGATTTTAAAAATGTAATTTTTTTATTTTAAATATTTTATTTGTATAAGAAAATATTTCAGAGAACCATGATGATAATTGATGTGTGTGACTATTTTGAGTTTTGTCTCAATTAAAACATTTTTTATATAATGGGAAGAATGTCAATATTTGTTTTTAAAAATTTATTTGAAATATTCATTTCTAATTCATTGTAATGTAATGAAGCATCCCAAAATAAAGCATAAAGAAGACTATGCTTTGTATGGCAGCTAGTGACCAACAAAATAAATGCTAAATGATGAAGCTGTAATAATTGACAGGTTGTGGCACACATGACATAAGAGAAAAAAAAGGAATAGTTTATTTATTTATTTATTTATCCAAAAGTATATACAAGTAAGATTATTAGATTGAAACATTAAAATAGGTCACTAAATACTGTGTACTAAAATTTAGGCATGCCTATTAATTGCAATTTAAGGAAAGAGAAAATTAAAAAATTGGACAATGCTATTTAACCCTTTATTAAATATTTTCTAAAACCAAATATTTAAATTAAAATTAGCTTTCATCATTATAAAATTTGTATATGTTCATTGTAAAATCTTTGTGTAAAAATTAGAAAGATTCAAAAATATATCTTATTTAAATACCAACACACCATTCTCACCATATTCTCTCTACCTAGGACATCACTACTCCTAAAACTTTATTGAATATCTACACAGACTCTCAGATATTCTCCATTTATGCACATACACTTAAAGACATTCATATGAATATGTATCTCTTTTTGAAGAGATCATTTTATATGTTGCTCTATATCTACTTCTTAATCTAACCTCTGATTTATGGTAGCAATACATTTTCATATGTAATACCTAGTCTATGTTTAAATTTTCTCTAACATTTAAAAATATACTACTTAGCTACTTTGTCCAAAACGGATCTACATTTCATTTTGTTAAGTCCCTTAAGTATCTCTTAATCAAACTACATTTTTTCCCACTGATTTCTCTAATAATCAGTGATGGTGAGCTTTTCATATGTTTGTTGGTCATACATGTGTCTTCTTTTGAGAAATGTCTATTCATGTCCTTTGCTCATTTTTAAATGGTGTTGCTTGTTTTTTCTTAAGTTCCTTATAGATGCTGGATATTAGACCTGTGTCAGAAGGATAGATTGCAACAGTTTTCTCCAATTTTGTAGGTTGTCTGTTTACTCTGTCGATAGTTTCTTTTGCTGTGAAGAAGCTCTTATGCACTAAGGAATTTAAATCAATCTGTCATAAAGACACATGCACAAGTATGTTCATTGCAGCATTACTCACAGTAGCAAAGATGTGGAATCAACCTAAATACCCATCAATGATAGACTGGATAAAGTAAATGTGGGACATAGACACCATGGAATACTATGCAGCCACAAAAAATAATGAGATCATGTTCTTTGCAGTGACATGGATGGAGCTGGAGGCCAATTTCCTTAGCAAAGTAATGCAGGAACAGAAAACCAAATACCACATGCTCTCACTTATAAGTGAAAGCTAAATATTGAAAACACATGGACACATGGGAGGAACAACACACACTGGGGCCTGTCAGAAGGCAGTGGGTGAAAGCAGAGAGAGAATCATGAAAAATACCTAATGGACACTGGGCTTAATATCTGTGTGATAAGATGATCTCTGCAGCAAATCACCATGGCACACATTTATCTATGTAACAAACCTGCACATCCTACACATGTATCCCTGAACTTAAAAGTTGTATATTTCAAAGAAAACTTATTTTCTTTATAAATTACCCAGTCTTTGGTATTCTGGTACAGCAATAGAAAATGAACTAAGATGAAATACATGTTGTATTCTTAAAAACACGCAGAGAGTGATGTTAAGTGCTCTCGCCACAAAAATGATAGATATGTAAGGGAATGAATTTGATAATCAACTATATTTAAGCATTCCACGATGCATATATACTATAACACATCATGTTGTGCATGATAAACACCGTATTCATTAATTTGAATTGTTTAAAAGTATCTGTTGTTAATTTATGCTAAAACATTTATGTCATTCTGTGTGCTAGATATTAGGCATCTTATGCTTTAAAGAAAACCCTGGAATTTGTTTTGAACTCTCTCATCACTTACATTTTGATGATCAGCCAAAGATTAAACACAATAGATTCTAACTAATTTAAAGCCCTCTAAGTCATTCCCTTAGTCCAAGTTATTATCTTAATCCTAGTCCAAATTTTTATCTTCTCCCTGAGGTGATTGCAGCAGTCTCTTATATTCCTTCTCCCGATCCATGCTTCATACTGCAGCCAGATTGTCTTCCTATTTTTTTTAGGATAAAGCAACAAGAGTTGTAACCTAATTTTCAGGCTGGCCATGAATTCAGCTCTGGAAACTGCTACTGCCTCTCATTTAACCACTTTCCTCCCTGCTTATCACCTTCCAATCAGACTGCGTTTCTTTCTTTGCTTCAGAAGGCCTTATACTTTTCTTGCCTCTATCCCTAAACACCTGATCCGTTTCCTGATTTTTACCTCTGAACATCCTTCCTATCTCCAACAACAGATCATTTCTTAAGGAACACCTTTCCTAAATACAGCATTTTCCCCTCTTTCAAGGTAGAAAAATTGAGGTGAGGATATTTGCTAAAAAGTCCCTAATGCCGCAATTGGAAATACAACCCATATATTTGCTGCATCATTGATGGGGCAGTCTTCCTAAACCAGAGTTCACCATCACAGAGAGAATTCTGATTCTCTGTTTAGTCTCTTTACCAATCTCCGTTCCTTACACTTAAACTTGTTCGTTTTCTTTTTTTGTCTCTACATTCTCCAGCTTGAGAATAGTTTCAGCCTCATAGTCAGTGGATACACTAGAAATTAGTAGAAAAATCATTCCTGAAGCAGATTGTACAGCTTTTGTTCTCAAGTGGATCACGGTGGCTTCCGATATGCAGTAGTTAATTGGAAAATAATGTCATACACAATCCAGTATTGGTTGTCCTATGTTTCCATTACAAAAACGGGTAATTTAGTCATTTTGAGAATTTTCTGAAATAATATGTATTTGTCTAAAATAGAAAAGAATAAAGAATTAAACGAACAGATCATATCAATTATCCCAGCATCCAGAGAGTCTCTGTTAGCATACTTTAGAAAGTATACATATATAAGATTTCTAAACAATCAACAGTACAAAAATGTAAATATTAAACAATGTATCTTATTTACTCCTATAGGTTCCATTATTTGTCCTCGCACAAGAGGTGTACCTATCACCGATATTTTATATCTTTCAAAGAAGAAAATTATGAACATATTGTATGTGTAGATTCTTTGAAAATGTATATGCCATACTATTTTCTATATCTTCCCTTAAACTAAAAATAAAATTTATAATTATTCATTGATTTTTCCCATATGACCTCCTTTTTAACAGCTACATAGTTCATTGTATAAATGTACAATTATTTGTCTAAAATATCCCTTTAAGCATCATCACTATTTATATGTTTTGCTACTATAAACAATGTTGCAATGAATATTCTTTGAGAAAAATCTTTGCCCTTATGTAGCATTATAGTTGTAGAATTAATATCTGTGTCCAAAAGTAGAAATGTTGACAGCATGGAAATATCCACCAAAATTGTAGGTACACATAGCCAAATTGGCCTTCATAAAAAGGCTGCACAATGTTATACGTCCACTAACATTGTATGAAAGTGCTTGTTTCCCCATACTCTTGCCAAAACAAGATATTAACGATCTTTAATATTGCCAATCTTATGGATAAACAATGGTATTATATTGTTGTTTTGATATGCATTTATTTAATTAAATTGAGCACAATTGACCCAATTGAGCAACTTTTTCTATTTTCACTAATTGTTTGGACATGTATTCCTGAAAACGGGAATTACAAAGATATTTTTCTTGTTTCTAGTTCATCCTATGTTGTGTCTCCAATTTGTAAGCATATATTAGTGAACTTCTAAAAGGGTGACATATATACTTACTACCAATGGCATTTGAAACATATTTAGGTGGTACATAGAATATTTTTATTTTATAGCCATTATTTACTTTTATATGGACTTGAAAAAAGTCACTTTTCTATTTGTAATATGAAGATTCAATTTAAAATACATTTCAGTTTGAAACTGATTTCACTTTAAAATACATTAAATAAAATAAACAGAAAAGCTTTTCAGTCTGTATGTGAGGAACTGAATTTTGGTACATACTGGGTTAATCCATGTATTATTCTCATCATTAAATATACTCTAAGCAAAAGGAAAGATAGTTAGTTTCACTGCTTATGCAAAGCATAGCCGTAATAGTATCAGAGATAGGAAGTATAAATTGAAATGTGTTTACATTTAGTGCATAGGCTTTATTCACAGCCAGAAAATAAGAAAATTACAAAGTAACAAAAATGTTACTTTTTATCAGCATCTAATATTACACGTTCAAAAATGCCTGTATAGGATTATTTTGTACAAAATCACAAAGCAAAATGAATTTGAAAGTAAAAGAGTCACTTGGTATGTATAGTCTATTCCTTTTCTTTGTTCTTTTTTTTTTTTTAAAATCACTCTCAACAGAGTGGTTTTATAGGCAACACATTTTCATTATTTCATTTTCTCTTACACAATTCTGAAGAATTTCACATTTTGCCTTAAATATAATATTCGGGGTGAGTTTCATTCTATTGTCCACATGAATGCTATTTTAACTCTATCCCAACTCTATTTCATTTTTGTGAAAGATATTGAATTGTAAAATTGTCTGTTATAAAGTTGTGGTCCTAATGTAAATGAAAGAAATTTGTAACTAAAAATCTGAAAATTAAAAAGGAACTTGCTATCAGGTAAAAATGATATAGACTAGGCCTATGAGGCCAGCGTTGTAGATATTACACACCACGTGGGCATTATATGCACAAAGTAGCCAACCTTTGTAGACACCTCAAACTCATAGGTTTAATCCTCAGAAAGATGGTATCTATTTCAAATTTTCCACATTCTGATGCCAGGCATCTCACCTGATGCTCAGCTTTCTTGTGAAAGAAATCAGATAAGTCTTTGCAAATGTGAACTTCAATATTATTTCATTCTGCTAGGGTCTGTCAAAAGTTTGATATCAGTAGCAACTCAGCTTCATAGTTTCATCTAGCCATTAAAACAAATCTAGCTAATGGGCTGGAATCATAGATTGGCTTTCATGCCCTCTGGTGGACGCTCAAAGAAATTGCTACACTCATTAGTGAAAAAGAAAAAAACAACCTTCATTTAAAAAATAAATATTTTTGGTCCGGTGCTATGGCTGCCACCTGCAATTCCAGGGAGACCGAGATGAGTGGATCACCTGAAGTCAGGAGTTCGAGACAAGCATGGCCAACATGGTAAAAAACCATCTCTACTAAAAATACAAAAATTAGTTCGGTGTGGTGGTGCATGCCTGTAATCCCAGCTACTTGGGAAGCTGAGGCAGGAGAAT
>NW_022436978.1:11120630-11199906 GCF_009761245.1 Sapajus apella | reverse complement strand
TATATATATATATATATACACACACACACACATATGTGTATGTATATACATATGTATATACACACACACACATATGTGTATGTATATACATATGTATATACACACACACATATGTGTGTCTGCTTTCTTTTTTCTTTTTTGAGATGGAGTTGTATGTCTGTATATATATGCATATATATACACACATACATGTATACACATATATATACACACATAAAACTCCATCTCAAAAAAGAAAATTATATATATGCATGTATGTCTATTTTTCTTAAAACAGAGGGTTGTGAGCTTTTCAACTACAAAAGTATATATACACATCATTGAACAATTAGAAAATTGAGAAACATACAAAAAATAAAATCACCTGTAGCCTCATTACCTTGAAGATATTATGTTTGACATTTTTCACTTCTTTATACTATGACTTCCTTTGTTGGCTTGCAATTACAAGCTACACCTCTGCCAAGTCATGTACCTGTTTAATTTTATATTTCTTTATACTAAAGTAATAAATGAATTTAATTTTAAAAGTCAGGCAGTGCTATAGAATCATAATAGAAATCAGTACTTTCTGCCATATCTTAGCCCACACATTACCTCCATGTCCAATTTCTTGAGACAACAATTTTCAACTCATTTAGTATTTTGTCACAAATATTTATGTTCTAATTCTGAAATGATGCATTTTAGTGACCAGTTGATTTTTCCTTTAAATAATTAAATTTCCACAATCTGAGATTAGCATTTAGGTTTCTTACCATATCCTGCCACCCTCCTTCACAAGCCTTTTCCCTCTGCCTATCTTGTTAATATAAATAATATACATTTAAAATTATTAATTTAAAATTTTTAATTAATTTAAATAATATTATTTACATTATTCATAGCTTAAATATTTTTAACCGTACTAATTATTTGAAATTTTCATAGCTTAGCCATTTTATAGTTAATCCAAATTTTGTTGTTCATGGATTTAATAAATCACTATAAATAAATTCACTTCCTCTGTTTTCTACTTACTACTAATTTAACATTACAGTTACATTATATATTTTGTTTTAATCACTCCTCTTATTTCCTGTAGCTCATTGCTATCATGTTCTGATTGAAACTGGCTCTTTTTGGGCTGCTGAAATGCTGTCTTTTTATAGATTAACTTCATTATCATTTTCAGAATTCTCTTCACTTTTTTTGCCTCTAATTCTTGGACATTTCTTGATTGCCATAGCAAATATTAGCTTAACCATTCTATTTCTTCCCTGACATTTAGCAAAGTAGAGAAACTTAAAACCTCAGTCAATCATGACAACTATCAGTATTCATCTCATTCACCTTTCCAAGTACTAAAATCTTATGATTAACTTTCTTCTTACTGTCGTCTTCTTCCCTCTGTTTTTGTGAATTAAAAACATTTTAATTTCTTTAATATAATCTTAGTAGGTTTCTGACGAGAGTAGATGTCTTCATTCTACCACGTTTAACTTGAAGTTAGGAGTAGCCAGGTGACAAAATTGTTATTAGGATAAAATCTGATAGCGTATATGAAAGCAGTTTATTCACTATAATGCTCTATACATGCCAGGGATTATTGCAGTACACAAACAAAAGCTTTTTCAGATATTTTTCATCAGTGGAAACAAGTGAGATTACTTTAATAGCACTAAGTCAGCTGTTCCTGGCTTTTACTCACCATCATTTTCATAAAGCCTTATCCCCATTAAATCCTCATCCAGATTTTTGGGAGTTTCCAGAACTAAGAAACATTACTTTAAAACTTAGTTTTAGTACAATGCAAGGTGTTTTTAGTCACTTGGGTAGAAATCAGTATATAAGGCAATGATTTCCTTCACTTTATATTCTAGCCCTGGAAGAAACGTACCAGACTACCAATACAATTCAGCAATCTAGCATAATAGAAGATGGTAAATGCTATGGAAAAATGAAAAGTGTTTCTAGTATAAGGAGTTTGGAAGTGTTGGAGTTGGGAGAGGCTGCAATTTAAAGTGGAATAGTCAGTGTGGGCCTCATTGAGAAGGTGACTTTTTAAGAAAAATTTAAAGTAGGTGAGTTGATGAAGCAATATTTATATCTGGGGGAAGAATGTTGCAGACAAAAAGAACTGCAAGGTGGGGGTACGCTAGTACCTGATAGGTTTGAGGACAGTGTTTTTGCAGCAAATGAGTAAAAGGGAAACACAAGAATGGAGATGGTGAAGGAGTGCAGATCCTATACAGCCATTGTCAAGGAACTTGACATTTGTTTTTTTTACTGAGGTGGAGTCCCTCAGTTAGAGTTTAGTTAAGGTACATGATGCTCCTTATGTTGTAAAAAGATTACTCCACATATCAAAAGGTGCTTTACATCGTATATCATTAAGGAATTGCAAATTAAAACAACAATGGGATACTATTGCATACCTATTAGGATGGCCAAAATTCAGAAGACTGACAACACCAAATGCTGGTGAGGATGTGGAGAAACAGGAACTCTTCATTCATTGCTGCTAGAACTTCAAAAGGGTACAGACACTTTGGAAGATAGGTCAGTAGTTTTGCTACAAAACTAAACATACAATCCAACAAACATGCTCTTGGTATTTACCCAAAGGAGTTAAAAACTTATGTCTCCACAAAACCTTGCATATGCATATTAACAGTAGCTTTATGCAGAATTGCCAAAACTTGGAAGCAACCAAGATGTCCTTCAGCAGGTGAAGGCACAAATAAACTTTGGTATACCAGACAATGCATTTTATTTAGCCCTGAAAGAAATAAGCTATCAAGCCATGAAAAGATGTAGAGGAAACTTATGTACATATTACTAAGTTAAAGAAGCTAACCTGAAAAGGCTACCTACTCTGTGATTCCAAGTATATGGCAGTCTAAAAAAGCAAAGCCATGGAGAAAACAGATAAGTGTTTTTTTTGGATTTAGAGGGGAGGGAAGAATGGATAGATTGGCAGAGCACTGAGGACTTTGAGGGGCAGTGAAATTACTCTGTGTGACACTATCATGGTAGGTACATGTCATTCTAAATTTGTCAGACCTACAGAATGTACAACACCAAGAGTAAATCATAATATAAACTATGGGCTTTGGATGATAATTATGTCAGTATAGGTTCATCAACACTTCTTGTAAGGGTGCCACTCTGATGAGAAATGTTGGTAAGAGGGGAGGTTATGTAAGTGTCAAGGCAGAGTATATGAGAAATTTCTGTACCGTCTGCTTAGTATTCCTGTGGACCTAAAACTGGTCTAAAAATAGTTTATTTAAAAGGATTACTTTAGCTTCTACGGCTCCAAGTATTTTTTTGCCTGAGCAACAGTTGCACTTAACTGAGATGAGGAAGGTTTGGATAGACAGATTTGGAAAAAGAACATTAGGAAATAAGTTTGGTGAAGCTAAATTTTAGATATCTGTTGATGTTTATTGTTTTTTTCCAACAAGTTTGTGAGCTAAAGCTCATATAGCATCTACAATAGATGTTTTTTTCTGTCCCTCTACTGATGGCCACTTCCAAAATGCCACTTGAAGATGTCTGCAGTCCTCATGAGAACACTGATATCTATGCCAAAGGTTCTTAGCATAGTGCTCCAGTAAATGCCAACCCTTGAAGCTCCAGAGAAAGGCTGTGGCTATGGAGTCCAGGTCCTCACCCCATTGGCATTACTTATGGTCCATGTCTTCAGCAATCTCCTTTACCTTCTATCTACAATTTCTTCCTCCCAAGGTTGAGGCATAAAGTCTCTTAGACTGAGACTTGTAATCTTTTCTTTTCCTCTTCATTTATCCTATACCCTTCAACTCCAAACTTTTACCAACTCTCTTCCCTCACTCACCATAATTCAAATATTACCTTTCTGGTTCTGGTTCTGGACATGTTGGATTCTCTGCTTGGGCTACTGTTAAATTACAATCATTTTTATGGACTCCACACTAGGAAAAAGTTTAAAGCAGAAAATGGTGCGACGTATACTGCAGTGGAGTCCCAAATGTAACAGAGACAACTTCCATCACCTAATTATTGTTTATTTAGGTTCTAGTGGAAAGCATTAATTCAGTGGTGTAGCATAAAAGTATGACACAGCAGTGACACATCAAGAATCCACTAATTTACTATTTAGACATCTCCGTGACCAAAATGTTTCCAGACATCCATTTTTTAATTTTTGTCTATTTGTCCTTCCTCAGACTATCTGAATAGATTTCTGGACATTTCCACCAACTGAAGTAACTATTCCTTAATTTGATGTTTTGGAATTACAGATGTCTTTAATACTTTAAATTGATAATCCAGACCTCAGATCAGCTTGTTTTTATAATATCTTCATATGGAGGTGGGGAGCCTAAAATTTCTTCATATGGAACAGGATACAGGTCAGGGGTTTGAGCCTGAAGGTGAATTCCAACAGTTGGACTCACAGCTGCTTCTGTCCCTGGAAAGAGAAAGATGAAGACTTGTAATCTTTCTAGTGAGCATAGAACATAAGTACATGAACTGCCTGAAAAAATCTGGCATTTCTTGGATCACTGAAGCAACAGAAAATTATTTGTATCCATGAGAAAAAATTTACAACCATCTTGCTCTTTGCAGTGAAAGTTTAGTCACATAACAAACAAAAAGAATTGGTTGCATGAACTGATGATATCATCATTATCTAACCCATCAAGCAGTATTTACAACGTAGGAGCTGAAACTAGAAGGAATATCATCTCTTGTAGATCGCAAGACAGGAGTCCTCTAAACACTAATGGCATTTCAGCTAATGCTCCCATCATGGGAGATATACGTTGCATTATAAACATTAAAATATCACTTTCGAAATTTTATTAGTTTACATTTATGCTTGCAAATTTCAATACAAATTAATAATTATCTCTAGTAAGTAGTAAAAATTTTAAGTTCAGTGATGAAAAGTGTGCATTTAAAGTATACACACACAATACAGAGAATACATTTTAAAATAGTTTTTTTAAAATACTTTGAAATCAAAGTTCTTGACTTCTAGATTATGCATCATACAGACCATTAAATATTACAAACTGGCCTTTTCTTCCACTAACTGGTAACCTTGAAAGACTATGCACTTATTTTAATGGCTCTTTTGGAAATTGACTGTTAGTATTTCCTTGAAAGACTGTGTTTGGGACAGGACCCCCAAAATAGCGGTATTTTATAACCATCTTTATATTAATATATGGCTATATATAGAAAGATGGTCACACACACACACACACACACACACACACACACACACACATGCTTATATGTAAAGAATACATATATTCACCTGGATCTTTACCTACCTTTAAATGATATTGACTGTTTTTTGCCAAAACCATAGCAGCCAACAAAAATTCATCTTTAAAAAGAAACAAGTCCCTTGAACTAAATCTGACCTCTGGATGATTTTGTATACTGAATTTATGAAACACAATCATATCCATACATTTACATGTTGTCTATGGCTGCTGTGCACTACCATGGCAGAGGTGAATAGTCCCCACATAGACTATGTTTTGCAAAGCCAAAAATATTTTCTATCTGGCTGTTCATTGAAAAAGTTTGCTGATCTTTCTTAAAGGAGTAAGATTGGATGCCATTAGGAATATTACAAAGAACATGCCACAATGATCAAAAGAATTCAAAGAGCAGTTGCATATTAGACATTAACTGCTTCCCTACCATCCATATGGAGGTGACTCAAAATGATTGCTTTGAAGTGAATAATATAATTTACAATAACGAATTTTCATACATTTGTGTTTGTCTTATTTCTTGTTTCACTGGTACAGAGCAAAGACTAATAATTCAAATATGTAAAGGGTGGGGTCATATTTAGAATATATGTCTCACCTATGGTTTAGCATTTTTCTTAGCATTAACTATTTAACTAGTCTATTTTTAGACTCTTACATAATATTTCTTTACCTCGATTTTCTCTTGGACAATTAAGGTATAATACTAGTATCTACCTCTATAAAAGCAAAGCCTAATGAGCATAATGTACTTGAAACAAGACCAGGCACACAGTAGTCATGCATCAGGGTTTACTATTATTATGACAATATGTAAAGACTGTACCAACTCTAGGAACATACATGCATCTTCTTTCATTTACAATATTATTTTTCAGTCTATCCTCTTTTCAAGGTTAAATAATGATTTAAACATGATCATTATTAATTATAATATAGAAGTTATTAAGTGAAAAGTATCATGGAGTCAGAGCCCTTTGCAGTTTGTAAATTTGGGTCGATGTCAGATAAGTCTGTGGGACTTGATCAATCAGAGTTAACACAGGTAAACTGTACTTACCCCAGTAATTTCCTCCATTGTGAATATTTGTACTGAATGATGGCTATTTTCTTGGTGAACTGCTTCTAGTGAATTTAGTACAAAGTCAAAGTAACTTAACTATCTTTCTGCTTAGACATGTTCAACCAAACTGACTTGACACAACTATTATTTGTACTAGCTCCAATTTATTTCTGCTATTGCCACTGTCAATATTGTGTTCCTAGTGATAGAATCTTCAAAGTTGCTTTCTTAGAAAACGTTCATTATCTTCTTACTACAAATTTTCTGTTGATCTTAAACTTGTTATTAAAGCCACAAGGCATTTGGAAAACATAACTAAGCCAATATGCTTAGGAAGTTTTGAAAACCAAATATATGTTCTATCAGTTTTCAATTTTTTTCAAAGCATGTTTACATATAATATCAAGTGATCGGGTGCTAGGGAGACGAGGCATTTTTATCTTTTGACAAATTCAGAAACTAAGAGAGCTGAATATAAAATGTCAGCAAAAATTTTGTAGATTTTGCAGAATTGCTGTCTAAGATGTTCAAATTTATTGTTTAATCTTGTATAACCAATAAACTTACTGCTTAGTTTTTATAGCCAGAGTTGAGATTTCCTATGTTTTTAAGAATCACTCAAATAGACTTCACCTCTTTCTACATGTTCTGTCTGCCTATTTCTTCTCTTTCCTTTGCCTCAATCCTTTTTCTTCTATGGGAGTGGCCAGAAGGACTGAATTTGAGTCACAGTTTTACCATCTACTTACTATGTTGCTTAATCTCTAAGTGCCTTTGTTCCCTCATTTGTAGAGTGGTCAGAATGATAGTGAACTTTCATAGAGTGGTAAGAAAGAATAAATGAGATTAGGGACGGCAAGTGTTAGCACAGGGCATGGCTCCTGGGAAATGCTCAATGAATGTGAGCCATTACTATTATTATGTCTTTCCATGAAAATCTGTGAATGAAATGCTTCCTATTTTATTACCGAAAATAAGTAACAGAATATTTACACATAGAACATGAAACAGAGGGAAATGGCATTTCTAAAAAAGTCATAAAATAAAAGAGTCCTGGAAGACTTGGAGGGAGAAGAGAACAGAGCCTGTAAGACCCTGCTTCTTGTTCACCTCTCTGCAGCTCTTGTTTTTCTCCCCAGCTCAGAGCACTCATATATAAACACTGCTGCAATGCTGGTGTTTCTATTTTCCCTGAAATAAGAAAGAGGGAAGATTATCCCTAAAATTGCAGAAGAAATGGGGCCAAGGAGATTGTATAGTTGAAGGGCAGCATTATTGAGTGATCAGCCCCAATATGAAGCTAAGCCAAGATGAGTATCCCTAGGAGGGGTGTCCTCTGGTCCTTCATCTTGTGATCATGTTAGGAAAGGCAGGGGACCTCATTAGGAGGCTTTGTCAAGCTTGAGAAAACCCAGCTCCAGTCCACAGACCTCATGGCATAAAGGCAAAGGGGCTCTTATTTAAATGTTATGTAATTGATTATGTTTTATTAAAAACATGGACAAACAATTATGGAGGTCCCTCTCCTGTGGTCTCAAATTCTCTGTTTTCTAATGTAAAGTCAATTGTTTTTCTGCCTCAAGCTCTATTTGTCCTTTTCTCACCTCCAAAACTCCAAACATTTTCCATTAATTATCTTTAAATGTCTTTCTTCCTCATTAAGACGGGCTTTTATTCAGCATCACAACTTTATTTTTAATAAAACCTATTGTCATTCTTATTTTTAGTAAATTAAAACAAAAACCTTTCATTTTTAATAAACTCTGAAATCGCTTTGACATTGCCTATTTTTAAAATACAAATTTAAAAAACAATCAACAAAACCAAAATCCTTATCTTTTTTAAAAAACTATTTTTACTATCTGTTTTACCCTGTCATACTTGTAGTCCTTGGATTTATGAACTGCTGAGAAATGATCACAAACAATAGAGATTTGGGATGCAGCTGGTCATGTGAGGATTTTAATGATTTTTACCTTCTTTCTCAACCTTTACTAAAAATTTGCATACATTCCTTTTAACTCACTGTCTGTGCCTCAATGTGTGTTTTCACTTCCCATTTCCACATTTGAGAAGGGGGGAGAATCTGGCTGCAGGTTAATATGGTTTGGATCTGTGTCCCTGCCCAAATGGAATGTTGAATTGTAATCCCCAGTGTTGGAGGTGGGGCCTGGTGAGAGTTGACTGGATCATGGGAGTGGTTTATCATGAATGATTTAGCACCATGCCCTTGGGGCTGTTCTTGTGATAGTGAGTTCCCATGAGATTTGGTTGTTTAAAAATGTGTAGCACCTCCCTCTCCCTCTGTCTTCCTCCTGGCCCAGCCATGTAAAGTGCTTGCTCCCTCTTTGCCTTTGGTCATGATTGTAAGTTTCCTGAGGCTTCCCCAGAAGCCAAACAGATGACAGCACAGTACTTCCCATACAGCCTGGAGAACCAGGAGCCAATTTAAGCCTCTTTTTAAAATATAAATTACCCAGTCTCAGGTATTTCTTTATAGTAATGTAAGAATGGATTAATACAGGAAATATTCTGTGTTTTCAGTTGTCTTATCACTTAGGAGACATTAATTAGGTAAGATACTGAGGGATATGGTTTGGCTGTGTCCCCACCCAAATCTCATCTCGAATTGTACTCCCACAATTCCCACATGTTGTGGGAGGGACCTGGTTGGAGATAATTGAATCACAGGGTGGTTTCGCCCAACACTATTCTTGTGGTAGTGAATAAGTCTCATGAGATCTGATGGTTTTATTAGGGAGTTCTGCTTTTGTGTCTTCCTTACGCTCTCTTTGCCTGCTGCCATCCAAGACATGACTTACTCCTCTTTGCCTTCCACCATGATTGTGAGGCTTTCCCAGCCATGTGGAACTGTAAGTCCATTAAACCTCTTTCTTTTGTAAATTGCCCAGTCTTGGGTATGTCTTTATCAGCAGCATGAAAATAGACTAATACACCGAGATAAGAAAACATTGAAACAAATGAAAAAAAAAAATTACCCCAACACAGGTGCTGAACAAAACATACCCACATAATACTAGAATTATTTATCTTTTATGGTTCAGGTAAGGAAATAAGAAGGTCTCAGAAACTATAGCATGAATGATGCCATTTGAAAAGATGTCAGGGCATTGAGTGAACACTTTCTGGGTTGTAGCAAAGATGGTGAAGGAGAACTGGATCCAGAAATGAGTGAAGTTCAGGGCAGCATAGTAAGGGAATAAGGGAGATGAGGAGATTCTGGAGCTGACAGCAGGAAGAGGAAGTGGGCCTGAGACAAAAAAAAAGAATTTAGAGTTTGATTAAGGTAAGTAGGTTAAATTTTAGTCCTTAAAATGTCTCTGATTTTACACTGTTTCTTTTCTTCTTCCTCTTTCTCTTGCTCCACATCTTCTCCTTTTCTGCCTTTTTGACTTCTGATCTTCTTCTCGTCTTCTTTCTCTGACAATACCTCTTCTTCCTCCTCACTCTCCAAGAGAGAGTTGTAATTAGTTTACCAGAGTTGTCATAACAAAGTACCACAGACTGGATCACTTAAATAACAGAAATTTATTTTCTCACGATTTTGGAGACTAGACATCCATGATCAAGGTGTCAGCAGGGTAGATTTCTTCTGAGGCTTCTCTCCTTGGACTACAGATGGCCACCTTCTCCTTGTGCTTCGACATGGTCTTTACTTTGTGCCTGACTGTCTGTGTGCTAATATCTTCTGATAAGAATGATGGTCATATTGAATTAAGGTTCATTTCAATTACTTCATTTTAATTTCATTGTCTTTGTCTTGTTATAGACCATATCTTCAAATATAGTCATAATCTGAGATACTGGAGTTAGAATTTGAACATATGAAATTAGGTGGGACACAACTCAGCCCATGATAGGGGGGCATCAGAGGGAACGTTTTTCCGTTTCTGAAGGATAAAGAGCTTCCTAATATATGATGCACATAGAGAGTGATCACTGGGCGTGTAAGTGCCAGGATCTCTTCTACTGAATCCAACAAACTCTGAGAAGCCCCTGAGTCTAGGATCCACAATTCAGGGGCACAGATCCTATGAAGTGGAAGGAAGACCAGTTATCTAAAGACTGAATCAGCAGAGTACTGTGAAAAGAGAGGAACATTGGCTCAGGAAATGCTAATGGGGTCTGTGGTGTTTGACTGAGCTCTAAGGACCTCTCCTAGATAGGAAATCTCATCAGACATTGGGAAGGTGCTGGGAACAACTTCCTTAAACCTTTTATAAGGATCCAAGCCAAGTGTTTGGTTTTTTTTTTCTGTTTAGTATTTCTTTTCTCTCTCTTTTTTTTTTTTTTTTTTTTTTTGAGATGTAGTCTTGCTCTGTTGCCAGGCTGGAGTGCAGTGGCGCAATCTTGGCTCACTGCAACCTCTGCCTCCCGGGTTCAAGCATTCTTCCGCCTCAGCCTCCTGAGTAGCTGGGACTACAGGCACGTGCCACCAGGCCCGGCTAATTTTTTGTGCTTTTAGTACAGACGGGGTTTGACCATGCTGGCCAGGATGGTCTCGATCTTTTGACCTCGTGATCCGCCCTCCTTGGCCTCCCAAAGTGCTGGGATTACAGGCTTGAGCCACCATGCCCAGCCTCTGTTTAGTATTTCTAATCAGAATAACTGGCAACCTGCACTGTGTAATAGTGTCAGTAGTTCCGATTGAAAGAAATTTTCTATTTTATATATTTTAACAATAGTATAATTTGTCCACCTCAGTTTCTCAGTCAGAAGTTTCCTCTTAGTTCTTCTCAGTTGAGGGCTGCTTCCAGAAGATCCGAAGAGTCAAACCTCTGCCCCACAGGTCAGAAGAGCAGTGCTATTTCAATTAATATATTCAATAAATGGTGATAATTAAGTAAAGTAAGCTTTGGAAAACAGATTAAAAATTAAGTTCTGGGAGGAACCCAAGGTTAATATCTCAAATCTAGTCTTTCCATTAAAGTGTTTCAAATGACCCATTTCCCACATTCTGTATTCAGGGGGGAGTATCCTATCTTCTCCTTTGTACTCAAGAGATGGTAGGGAGTCCAGAAACTTTATTTTATATTCTAACATGTCGCCAGTGTCATTCCGGAGGTTTCTAATTTTTCTCTTTCTCTTCTGAACAGGGACTGTGAGGGAAATTCAGAAGCACAGCCTGGTAACCTTGACATGGGCATATGAATCCTGCGACAGCTGGATTCAATCCTTAGCTGTGAGCACATACTCTGTGGGAGCTGTGGAGGTAGATGCTGTGGTTTTGACCTTCACCTCCTTCTGTAGCCATAAAAGTAAGCAGTTCTCTAATTTCTTTAGGAGAGCAGCTTCTTTTTATAGAAATATTAGGTAGGAAGCATCATTTCTATGGAGAAGTGAAAGTATAATGAGGACCTAGTGGGGAATGTAAGTTTAGCATGGGTCCAGGTTTCAGACTGTCTTGAAATATTGACTGTCTGAAATTTATTTCCAGAAATCACTAGGTAAGAAGTCACTAGAGATGGGAGATCACCTCTTCCTAAATTATTCTTTCGTGCTTTGTTTTGGAGAGGGGAAACAGGATTGCCAAAAAGCATAGCTCTGGACACCACATCCACATCAAAGACTGTCTGAATAGCTGTTCCCTGCTTGTCCTGCCCTCCTGAGCATCCCCGGGACATGATGGAAGATGGGCAATAGGTGCAACAAGCTAATGCTCAATTCAGTGTAGGCACAAAAAAAGATGAATAGGATGGAGCAACTAACGGGAATCAACAGTGGAGAGATTAGCAATGCAAGCAAGGATGGAAGAGTTTAAATGTTTCTTGAGCAAAATAAGATCTGGAAGTTAAATCAGTGGAATTGAGAGCAAAGGATAGAGTGAGGATGGGCATGAAGATCCTGGAGCACAAGCCCTACCACTGAAGAGCTGCTCTAAGGAAACGTCTAGGTGTTCAAACAGTGAGCACCTCTTACTCTCTAGGGCTGGGCTGGGCTGTGAGTGACCAACCCATATTTTCACTGGTTCTCTATCGCCAATTCTGGACAGTTTAAACTCGATTTCTTGACTTACAGTAAACATCTACGCATGTATGTTTATCGTTGAGAGTGAGAGAAGTAAATAACATCCTCTGAGATAAATAATAGCCACTTTTCCAAGTTGACACGTAGGAATTAGAGATAATATCTGAAAATTTTCAAATTACTGCTTAGCTTTTGACAAACCTAAAACAAATTGTGACCATATTTTTTTAAATGCCATTTATACCCAAGGATTTTTTTTTCCTGTTCTGAATGATTTCAGAGTACTAAAGAGAACGTGAGTCTATTGCCCATCACTCAGTGCTATCACATGCAGATTGCTAAAGCAGAAAGTACATCAGCCGTGACACCTTCTCTCATATTGATTACTATTTAGGCAAGTTCAGGAGCACATATGGAAACTACAATGTAAGAAATATAAAAACACTAGACAAAGAAGTATATAACCATGGCACATAAACTGCTTTAAAAATTATAACAGGAAAACTGACTAGCTTAATAATATACTTAAAATATAAAAGTAAATTCTTTTAAGATTCAAGATAAAAATTCTTTCTCAAAGTGAGAGTAGAGCTAAAAATACCAGGCTGCGTTTTTCTTTTTAGAAACTTAAGTTCAGATTAAAAAGCATAATTGCATTTACTTATTAAATACCTCTAGGTAAATAAAGAAAAATAGTCCAATGTTACCAGTTGACTCCTTTGACTAATGTATTTTGTTAAAAGATCAATAACCCTATTTCCCTCTATGCCCCTAGGAAAGGGCTTTTGATTTTAAGAGAAAGAACTTATTGTTATTGGAGACTTCAATTATCCTTTCTAAAATAACCATTTCCCAAACTGGTAATGTGTTGCCTCTGTTAAGTAACAACTTCTGAAAGAGAAAAAAGGTGGAAGTGAATACAATCATCATGTTAGAAAACTGAGTTTGATGTTAGCACATTTTTGTTTATTTTTACCCCACTTTTCATCTAGCTGTTAGCTTTTCTCAAGGCACACCTTGCTCCATCTATTGAAAATTTCATGGTGGCTCAAGTTTCTGAAAGATGGCTTTAGTTATTATCTCTGTTAAGTACTCTTGAAGTAAGCGTAGTGTGGAATGCAGTCCCTTAGAATAAAGTCTCACAACAGTCCCTGGTTGGGACAACAACACCTATCAATTATGACCTCCCAGAAATCAGTACGTTGCTGGGTTTTTTCTACTCACAGCTGAGGCTGGCAGCTACAAATAACTCTAAGCCCTTAATTTCCTCATTCTTTATTTCGTTATGCAAACTGGAAAATGAAGGAAAGGGCGTGGTTTTCGGAGAGGGGTTGGGCGCTGACAGGATCGGGATGCTGAGATCAAAGGGCATGAAAATTGACCTTTTCCTGACCATTCCATGGAATTTCAGATTCTGCACTGACCGCAGACAATCCGGAAAGTTTTGTTCAATGTTACTTCAGATGAGTTCAGTAAAGCATAGGAAGCTCAATAAATGAAATTACAAATACAAGTTAAGATAGGTTGGTAATAAAAGCTCAGAGGTGCTTTTCAGTACCGTCAACCCTACCATTCACCCGGACTGTCCAGCCCTTCTCTTCTCTTCTGCTTGCTGAACACAAAATATTTAGTTGCTGTCCCTATACCCAACTGTGGGTCGGTTCCCCAGACACGTTTTCTTTCTTCTGGGAGTGTCTTTCTTTTGAAATTTTCTCCCTTAAACTCTCCTCAATGCAGGCCTTTCTGTCTCCAATAAGCCATATTTTTTTCCAAGTTCACAAATCTGCTTTTGGGAGAATAGTTTCTAAATTCACTACAAAACCACTAAGTTTCTAAAAGGAGTCCAAAGTGTGTAGACAACTCACCATAAATGGAGTCCAAGTCTCCAACAGCAAAAACGGCCATGGTGCGCCTGTGAGAATCAATTCGGGGTCTCCTCAGCCAGCACTGGAGGCAGAGGACCACTGCTCCGCAGAGAAGAGTTGCCATGAAAACCAGCAGCAGGATCCTGACTCCAAAAGTTACCAGGGAAGGACGAGGTAGAGCATGCGGGGAAGTTAAGAGCTTCCATTACTACCTGGAAGTGGATGAGGACTCAGCTATACCGGCCACAAGCAATCTGTGACACTGAATTCCTTAAGCAATTTCCTATCACCACCCATACATTTCCACTGAAGCAAAATTACTCTTTGGCCTCAGAGAGGATTGATCTTTCCAGGCGGTAGTAGTCATTTTCTCCTTGGGAACTGGAGGCTTATTCTAAAAGACAATGTCTTAATTTATTTGCTGGGTCTCTGCCTTTGAGGAGCTAGCAGGCTAATTGATTGAACTGACAATGTTAAGTTGAGAATATGCAAATGTCAAGATGCAAGAGGTTAAAATTTCCGAAGGATTATCTCATAGAAGAGGTACTGGTTATTTGGAATGTCTTTTAAGGCCAGAACTAATATAAGTGGAGGGTCATTTAGGGAGATTTCTAGACAAAGAACAATTATTTTGCTATTAAAGATTTTCAAGTCTAGAATAAACTCTTATTCTTAAAAATAGTGAATCCCTTTGTCACAACAAGTGTTTAAGTAAACACTAGCCAACAATCTGAAAGTGATATTTCTATATTGATTTGCATGACCCCTTAAGCTGCATGATTTCATGTACCATCTCAAATTATTCAGGACACAGGGTTTGTATATGCCACCAACTGTCATATAAAACAAATGGAGGATATTCTTACCAGATATACCAGCCATTAGGGTGTCGATCATTATAATTTACACACCTGGTGATAAAGGAAGAGCATTAGTCCTGGAACTCTGGATAGTCAAAGCCTATTTCTTTCACCCAATAAAATTGGTATTGATCATACTTGTTTCTCCAAAAAAAATACCTACATATTCCAATATCAGCTCATGCCTCCCCGCACCCAACACAATTATGCAAATGTATATGCCCACTCAATTCAAGGCACTGGGAACACAAGTAAATGTGAAACTGTCAGACTGATACGCAAACAGATAATTGCACTATAATGGGTTTGATTCTAGAGTTACAAATACTGTTATGCATTGAAAAGGCAGCGACTAACTCTTCAGGGACAACAAATCATTGGTGTTAGATGTCAGGCAGGTAACCATTATACTGTTCATCTAGAGACCTATATTCACTTAAAACTCAGATTTTCCAGGGAAGGATACCTTGGTAGAGAATAGGAGGCATTGGACAACTGGTTGCACTCTTGTTATAAAATTGGTGAGGGAAGAAATTAGGCTAGGAGGAAAATGAATGAATGTGGCCATATCTATCATTTGCTAAGGAGTTAGAAGTTGATTCCTTCAGTCAGAGTGGTCAAATCATTTGTGTGTCTAGCCACAACTCAATCATTCCTGAGACAAGTTTTAAAAGATCACAGACAAACACAGTTCACAAATGAGTTTTGGAAGATATAACTCTGCCGGTGTAGAGAGCCCCTCACTAGTCTAACATGGCACACTAAATGTAAGTTTGCTGATGGACTTTCTTCATACTTCAATATACTTTTAAGGTATTCTGAGCTTGAACAGTAGAAACCTGTTATTCGCAGTCAGATACGCTTCTGAGAAGACAGGATACTTAATCATATCTTCTTCGGCCATTGTTAAAATATTTTAGTTCATTTCAGTTTGAAGACATGCATAAATGTCAGTTCATTTATTGCTTCTAGATTCCATGAGGAAGCAGTGTGTCATGCCCATCATCATACCAATCAGAAATGACTTTTAACATATGTGAAGTGTCAGTTTAAACATTTTATCATGAACATTTAAGACAAAAGCCAATTATCCAGCCTACAGGTGATTTCATCCCCTCCACATATAAATATCTCCTCCTTCCTTTCTTTTCTCTGTTTTTTGTTTGTTTTTGCTTTGCTCTTTTGAGCACCCAGAGTGTTTAGCAAAATTCACAGGTACAAATGGCTGGGGGAAAAAAAAAGGCAACTAAAGTGTGACTTTAAAAAGCATCCTAAGACAAATGACCATCAACAAAAGATGTGAAAAATAATTAATGGAACATACTTGCAAGGTAATATTGTTCAATCATCAAAAATAATGTAGACATGTTTATAAATAAGCCTTGTTAAGTAAAACAGTATAGATCCTACTTTGCATATACTAATTTCCACAAGTACAACGATTTCACCAAAATTACTACT
This sequence comes from Sapajus apella, assembly GCF_009761245.1. Taxonomy (NCBI): domain Eukaryota; kingdom Metazoa; phylum Chordata; class Mammalia; order Primates; family Cebidae; genus Sapajus; species Sapajus apella. Next base: position 11,183,408 of record NW_022436978.1, on the reverse strand, counting down.
AGACATAAATATACACCAGACTAGTAAAGTGCTCACTTCTCCTGAAGATGGCATTTTGAGGAACTCTATACTTTTAATATTTTTATATTGTTTGACTTAATGTGCGTGAATCACTTTGTAGTTAAAAAAACTTTAAAATATCATATTAAAAATATCGAAACCTTAAAAATACAGGTTTTCTAAGAGGCGGATGTGGCAAAATTCTCTTGGTGTCCTGGCCCAATTAAAAAAGAACAAGGTTTTTTTTTCAATTGTGACAGTTGAGCTAATGGTCAAGAGTTTGGATTATTTCATCTCCCTCCTCCTGCTTCTCTTTTTTTTTTTTTCCATTTTAAAATAGCCCATATACTTATAGTGGAAGTCAATTCTAAATATTAACCACCTTATTTTGTTTTTTAAATCTAATCTTTAAGGTGTTCCGTTTTTTTCTTCCTGTGCTAACAATTTTCCAAACCGACTTATTTAACTTTTTCTTTCTGAGCTGGTGCACCCTCTGGTGGAGCTTCTGATAAGCAATAAAATGGCTAGGAAATAGCTGGAGAAATGCAGTATGCAATTTCCAAATTGCAGGCACCTTTGAGATCATTTATTTCACCCTTAGGATTTTATACAGTGTACCACTGAGACTTAAGGTGGAGAAAGGAAGAGGTCACTAGCTAGTTAGGGAGCTACACTGAAGCATGTGTCTTCTGGCTCCATATGCTCCCCTCCACTAATTATTATCTCCATTTCTTACTTAAATTCAACTTTTAAACAGAAGCTTTTTGAGTTCTTAAAAAAGTAAGAGTATCCTAATTACTCAAATATTACTTCCAAGATGTTCAGTATAGGAAAGTTATATTTTTGAAAATGAAGTTATGCCTCAGGGATTGGTCAAATTAGAATGATTATGCTGAAAAAAAATATATAATCATCAGGAAGAAATGAAAGCTGACTATAACATGTAAGAAAGACATTTGGAATAAGAATGAATGGAATTGGTTGTTGAAGGAGATAATTTCTGTCCTTATCAGAACAACAACTTCCTTTTGTTACTTTGATGTCATGGAGATGATTTCTGTACTATACAAACGGTTAGATGAGTAGATTTTTATTCTTCTCCTCGGTGCTGAGAATCTGGGGACCTTATATCAACTATACATTTATGAATTTAATAAATTCAGGAAGAAGTACTCAGAATTGCTCCGTTGGTTTCTCTGTTACATCACTCTGCATTATCTAGGCCAGGCACTCTTCTAAAACCTGTTGCATGACTTCATGTGAAATAACAGACTCTCAAACTTACACCACTATATGGTAGGGTCATACTATTATAATTCTCCTTTTACAACGGAGAAAACTCAGTTACAGAGACATTAAGTGACTTGCCCAAGTTAACATAGCTGGAAGTGGTAGAAGTAGGTTTTAAACAAAAATGGCCTGGCTGCAGAGTCCATGTCTCTTACCACTATGTAATGGTGCAACTGGGAACAGTAATATCCAGCTCTAACCTCATGTTACTGTGTGTAGTGTTGCCTGAGTGCATCCAACATCCTGCATTCTGAATGCTTTAGGAAATATTGAAAAAAAAAACTAGAAATGAGAGCCTGATGAGTATCAGACAAACAGAATAGGCCAATAGTGAGATCAGTTTGTAAACTGAATATAGTAAATACCATATATAAAATCTAAATTGAACTGCAGTTCTGACTTAAGCTTTCTAGTAGCTAACATAATGAGAGAGAATATTGGTTATACAGTATCCTCTAAAATTAACAAAATGAACAGCATTACTCACCAGATGTACAACTATTCCTGGCATAGAAACCAGAGAAAAATTCAAGCTATAAGGCCTCATAAAGAGAACACTGTCAACCATCAAGAACAGTGTTTTCCATAGTACTCTCAGAATAAATGCAATAACAAATTTCATGAATGCTTTTTCTTTTTAAAAAGTCATTCCTCAACATAGGCCAAAGTGTAATTCAGCTACAGTAATCTGAGAGAGGGATGAGTCTCAAATCATATCACCCAGAAATTGGTAGTAAATTGTTTAGTATCTCCAAGAATGAATGGACAAAGACTCCCTCGGGTATTTCACCAGATGTATAATTGATTAAATGTTGGACATACAATATAGCTTTGTGGTTGAAATTCGGGACTCAGGTGTCAGTCCCAGGTCCAAATCCAAACTCTGCCTTTTAATTTACTTTCCTACTCTTGAGTAAACTATTTCACTTTATCGAGCCACGTAAGATGAGGTATATCATTAGAAAATCTATCAATGCAATTAACTTACAGAATCTTTTATATGTACAGTCTCATTTATGTTCCATAAATTAATCTGGTTTTGTACATTGATGCACATCAGTATCCTTGGCTATTTATCTGTCATGTTTTATTTTATAAAATGAATTACTTATAGTATTTAAATTTTATACAAAGCACAGCAATACTTTGTTCATATTAAAAATACAGTTATAAAAGTAAAATAATTGGGTTGGATCAGAAAAAGATACCCTAGTTTTGAAAACAAATTTAAATAGAGAATAAAAAAAGATCAGTTTGTTTATTTATTTATTTACTTATTTTTGAGATTGAATTTTGCTCTGTTGCCCAGGCTGGAGTACAGTGACATGATCTCAGCTTACTGCAACCTCCACCTCTTGGGTTCAAGTGATTCTCCTGCCTCAGTCTCCTAAGTAGCTGGGATTACAGGTGCACCTAGCTAATTTTTGTATTTTAGTAGAGATGGGGTTTCACCATGTTGGCCATGCTGATCTCAAACTCCGGATCTAGTAATCCGCCCACCTCAACTTCTGAAAGTGCTGGAATTACAGGCGTGAGCCACCTTACCCGATCGACCTTTTTTTTTAATGGAAAAGATATGCAGATTGTTTTGCAGAATTTTTGGATCGTAGATGTTTATTAATAAAAACATTTTTGTTTCTAGCTAACCAGTGCCTCCTCCACATGGTCTCTACCTAGGCAAACCATGCTTCGTGGTTTATACTCCCTTGCATTCTAATCCAAGCCCCCCTTTTCTGTGTCCATTTTGCATGTGAACTTTGGAGCAGTTACCGTCCTTTTGTGTGTCTCATTTCTAAAAGACATTTGAAGTCGACCATCCTCATCGTCCTTTTCACTGTACTCTGTACTTTGCGTGTTAGTCTCTTACAGCAGTGCTGGTAAATTAATGAATATCGCCTCTTGGCTGGGTAGCGTACTTTAACAGGAGATAATATCTCAGATCAGAGAAGTGATTCTAAACTGAAATACCTTGTACACATATAGTTAGAGAAAGGATTTTGCTGGAGGGGGCTTTCTACTTCCTCAGAAAACAGCATGACTTTCCTTACAGATTCATCCCGCTGGCACTGTCTCGTGGTAACAAAAGATTTGCTATGTTGTTCCCATCTTCAATACATTTTCTTACCTTATACGATCACCCTACATTCCCAGCCACACTCTTTTTCGTTTTCTGCCAATCTGCATTTCATTTGAGGGATTTTTTGTTTTGTTTTTACCCAAAAGTAGTTGTATTAAATAATGATAAACATTACAGACACTTAGGTGCAAAATGATGTAGCCAAAGAATGTCATACCTAAGTACCAGTTGAAGTCCTACCACCAATTTACTGTTTCTCTTAGGTTTCAATTCCTTCATTTAAAAGGGAGAGCCGTAGCCTCAGTAGCTCTAGAGTCAGCATAAAAACTTTCTTAATACCATATTTTTCTGTCATGTTGATTAGAGTTAGATTCAATGTTTAAGATCCTTTCCATTTCTGAGCTTCTTTATTTTGTTATTCTGGGTCAAAGGCAGCAGATGAGGAGATAAAATGAGGGCAGGCATGAAATCTAGTCAGATAAGCATACAAACAAAATCTGTGTTACATCACAAACAGCATAAGACGGAGTGAAAAAGCAGTTCCAAAACTAACGCAAAGAAATAACAATGGAGAGGCAAGCAAAAGCTGAAAGAGCAACGCAAATTTAATAAGCAGATTATTAACCCTAAGATGATCCACCAAAAACAGGTGACTGCTCCCAGGGTGTAGGAAAACATTTCATCTAGCATGGCCTTCCGCTACACAATACAATCATAGCCTCCTGCTATACAGAGAGCATGACTTTGAGGGTAACAGACAAGGAAAACTGAAAACAGTGGCTAGGTGTGGTGACTCACGCCTGTAATCCCAGCACTTTGGGATGCCAAGGTAGGCAGATCACCTGAGTTTGGGAGTTCAAGACCAGCCTGGAAAACATGGTGAAACCCCATTTCTACTGAAAATACAAAAAATAGCCAGGCGTGGTGTTGCGCACCTGTAATCCCAGCTACTCAGGAGGCTGAAGCAAAAGAATCACTTGAATCTGGGAGGTAGAAGTTGCAGTGAGCTGAGATGATACTCCAGCCTGGGAAACAAGAGCAAACTCTGTCAAAAAAAGAAGAAAGAGAGAAAGAGTGAAAGAAAAGAAAGAAAGAAAGAAAGAAAGAAAGAAAGAAAGAAAGAAAGAAAGAAAGAAAGAAAGAAAGAAAGAAGAAAGAAAGAAAGAAAGAAAGAAAGAAAGAAAGAAAGAAAGAAAGAAAGAAAGAAAGAAAGAAAGAAAGAAGGAAAGAAAGAAGGAAAGAAAAGAAGGAAAGAAAGAAAGAGAAAGAAAGAAACAAATAAAGAAAGGAAAGAAAGAAAGGAAGAAAGAGAGAGAGAAAGAAAGAGAGAGAGAGAGGGAGGGAGGGAAAGAAAGAAGGAAGGAAGGAAAAGAAAGAGAGAAAGAGAGAAGGGGAGGGATTGAGGGAGGAAGGAAGAAAAGAAAGAAAACTGAAAACAGCTGGCTAACAGTAAGGGCTGCAGCCAGGAGAAGACAGCGTTGGGTGGAAGTGCTTTTCTGATATTTGCACTAAGTCACAATGAATTACAGCTATTACTTATCAGTAGAATTGTTAATGACACCTCTTCATCTCCTTAACAGGATTCTGAGAACCATTGTCTATAGCACAAAAAGTGAAAAAAATTAAGTAAATTATTCACATAATTCATATCACAGGTGGTTTGAAATATACACACAATACAGGTTAGAATTTTGGTTAGTTTGTTTGCATTTTAAAATGAGTTGTACAGAAAATCGCCTCCCTTGGTCACTGTGACTTTTGAGTTTGGATGCACCCACGCATAACATTGTGATTCTTCTGTGAACTTAAAAGTAACCTTGAAACCTTGCAGGAGAGAAATTCCGTGTGCAGAAACATCTGCAAATCAGCTAGGCCCCTTATTTATTTAACAAAACCGATCATAATGAAAATTACCTTTCCTGTTTTCAAAAAAATGAGTCATCTGCATTTACAAACTATTTACTTTTCTTCTTACGTAATTATAATGATCATTTGAAATTCAATTTGGCCTTTGCTAATGACTTGAGCCTTTTTTTATACTTTGAATTTCTCAAATACTAAATAAAAAACATGTAGTATTTCACTGTTTACTTACATTTCATCTTCTTCACATGGTAGGTCCGAGAGCACCAACTGAAACACATGTTTAGAACAATAAAATCCAAACATCTCATCAGTCTAATCCTTTAATACCAGCAGCGCCTAGAGACAATGTGGGTTTATATCATTTCGTTTGCTTTTTTAATTAAAAGCTCTGTAGCAGAGTTTATTGTCGGTACACAGAATTTTAATTGAAAAAAATCTCTGGGTGGATTCTTAAGCTCAGCAGTGGCAGAAGGTATATATTTTGAACCAGATTCCATTTTCACATACCAATATAAATGGATTTTACGACAACTTCTGTTTTTTCTATAAGTAGATTTTGCTTTCTCTAAAGAGTTTTTGTTCACCATACATTTTTTATTTTCATGTTTTAGCTAGAGGACAGAGGTTCATTATTTGTAAGTATTATTTTCACTCAAAAAAAAAAAAAAAAAAACAAGTTCCAAGTACATAAGTGGAAACATAAGTCAATCCTATCAGTAATAGGTATTAAATATAAGCATGAAAGGGTGGCTTTAACCTGATCTAAGGCTAAGGTCCATTTAAGATCACATGACATTACAGTTGATATTTACAGTCTTCTCTTTATCAGAGAAGAGAAAAAAAGTAATCATCACGGTTGCTTTGTTTGAAATGTTCGATTCTATAAGCATTCTAAAATAATGCTCTTAGTTTTCTGAGCTGAGTGTCATAGGTTACAACATCTCATACCCTAAATCACAAGGAAAAGGCGCTTCTTTCTAAACGTTTTATTGTTTGTTTGCTTGCTTGACCCTTTGAACCAGGACTCCTTCCTTGTGCAATGAGAACGTCTTCAAATGGCAATTATCTGTAGCTCTAAACACTGAGTTTATGAGGTCAGTTGAAGTATTTATTTTCCCGGACTATAACATGCAAATAAAAGTACAAGTAAGAAGTTACACAATTTAAGTGATTGACTTGGGAATTCTGTGTGAGATGCGTCTTCCCCCACTTAATCCCAAATGCATCTTCTTCAGCACCTTGTATTTACTCCACCAAGTTTATCTGGGCAAAGAGATTTGTGGAGTTGCAGATGGAGCCATGAATTGGCCATTAGAGAGCATGGTAATGAACAATTTATAAGCACAGAAAATGAGTTGCATTCTTTTTTGCTAGAATGCTGCAAATAGATTTGCATACTAAGTAAAAGGAAAATGAACATTTACATTTTGTCCATAAAGAAAGTTTATTTATGAGTAGATGAAATCATTTGGGATCCAGCTTAACAGATAAACAAATAAAGCCAGCATTTCACTTTCAAGTCACTTCCATGTCTTTTCTGTGTGCTGTACCCTAGAAACAGTACACAGTATTACATTATTAGCACCTCACTGCCAACACATTAGCTGTCAAACTTCCAGTTATTATGAAGAGGTAGGCAAAGCTGTAATATACTTTAGATCTAAATGTTTCAGATACCTTGCATTGAAGTAACACAGATACAGAGATACAGGTTAGTCAGAAAGGGATACTGGAGCAGAGGAACTGAAATAAATGCTAAAATGGTTCTGTCTACATCAGTCAGCACTGAAAAACTGTCAGGCATCAAGTATGGTTGCAGGCAACAGTAAACACATCTTAAATTAATCCAGCCATAGCATTTTTTTTCTGTGTCAATAGCATTTTGAATTTAAAAAATACAGCATAGCAAAGTTAAACAAAGGTTAAATTTGCAATCACATTATTTCAATAGCAATAGAACTAATTAAAGGAGAAATAAGACTAATGTTATGGACATTTTTTTGTCCCTTTGACCAATGAATACAATAAATCATAAGATGCTAGTAACACTTGAAGGAAATCCTTTAAATGTGGAAGCAGTTAAGTTGCTCACATACAAATCTATAGCAAATCAAGCACTCAGAGTACCCCTGAAAACCTTTTCCTAGAAAGAGAGATAGTTACCTGGAATAGCAGCAAACACAAGATCCCTAATGTTGAGATCACTGAAGTGACACTGAAAAGTCTGGATCTTGACATATTTAAAGGACAATCAGGTTAGGGTAGTGGTTTGCTGCCTCTTTTTACTTCCTTCTTTCTCAGAATGTACTAGCTTCTCTATAAGTTATGCTTCCTACCAGGACATGGATTAATGATGGCTTCTTGTGACTGGTGAAGTGCATGCTAGGGGAAGGAATGTTGGGTGCATGTTTGCAGGTACTAAGAGCCCAAGGAATTTGAGTTTAAGGTCAGAACTTTAGCACTGTTTGTCAAGGTCTTTAAAAGTAGGGGTTATAAATGCTGACTTACAGAGTTAGCTGGCTACTTAAATAACTTTCCACATTCAAGAGCATGTTTTATCCAGGGAGCTTTTGGGTTTCTAATAGTATCTCATGTTTGGAACATTTATTCAATTCTCTTTCCTTACTTTGTTCTCTCCTGCACACCATTTTCAGTTCCAGATCTAAACCAACCTTAGGCATAAATCTTTCCCTGTCTCATTGTTATGATATACAAGGTATATTTCAACAAGGTATATTTCAGTGTATATTTTATAAAACAATTCCATCACTACAACTGACAAAAAGGCAAGAATATCTAGGGAAATTCTGAAAAAAGAAGAGGCGCTAAACCATTGTATATTAAGATGTCTTAAGCAATGACATTGTACAAAAAATGGTACTGATAGATGTAAATAGTAAGATACACGTAAAAGAATAGAGAGTTCAGAAATGGAGAGGTTAGACTCAAATCAACAAATTTATTTAAGCTGCCATTTTAAACTAGCTTGAAGGGAAGATGGATATCTTTCAGGGAATGATGAAGAGCTGAATGGTTATGTGGAAAGAATGTAACAAATGTTTGTTAAGATGCTTAACCTTATTCATGATTAGATAAATATACTTTAGAATTATAAGCAGATTGGCAAGTTCAAAAACTGATAATATAGGGAGGAAGAATAAGTACAGGGAAACAAATACTGTCATATGTGGTTGGGAAAACCTTACAGCTTCTTTGGAAAACGATATACATCAACATAAAAAGGAAATATACCCTTAAATTGAGTATTCTTATAAGGTACATGAACGTACCCTACAAATACCCTTACACATGGCACAAATTATTATATGCAATGATGTTCATCAAAGCATTTTTGGTGTTAAGAAAATATTAGAAACAGCAAAAATTCATGAAACTTTGAAAGACTAAGTGCAAAATTGTTATATATGTTCAACAGAATACCAGGAATCTGTTTTAAAAGGTGGAGACAGATCACAGATGCTGATATAGAGAGGTCGCTTATAGTTACTGAATAAAAGGAACAAAAACACAGAATATTGAATACATCATGTTTCCTTTGTATGCAAAACATAGGAAGGTAGAGATGTAGTATTTTCTCCATCCATAAAATTTAGGCATATATATTTATATATGCATAGGATGTCTCTGCATTAAACTGCTAACAGTGGTTGCTCTGTAAAAGGGAAATTGGAAACTAAGAAACAAGAGTGGGAAGGAAACTTACTTTGCACTGTTAGTTTCTTATATTTTTGATATTTTTTACACTGTCTATATATCATCTAATTGTTTTATGCATACGGTCACTTCTAAGGGCCAATTTTGAAGGTCATGATCGACAATGCAGAATGAGAATATTGTAATTCAAGCTCCAGTGTAGTTCACCAAATTCAATTCAAATTGTAATATATGAACCAATTTATGATCACACACATAGATTGTGCTAGAAACAAACCAGCAGTGTTAGTTACCTAAACCACTCCACAGAGTTGGCCATCACGGTCTACAGATTAGTTGGGCTGCATCTGGATGGGTGAAGCAGGCTGTGCAGTGACCACGGACTGTTTAGTATGCAGCCACAGTCACAGCCATGAATTTCAAAGCAGAGGAAGGGCTTGGTGCCAATGCCAATAGGAGAAAAGTAAACCAAGCCTACAGTATTATTTGTCCCCAAGACACCCTCCATTTTGAGTGTCTCTGAAGTCTGTAATTAAACAGAATGAAAAATAGGCTTTTCACTGGTGAACTTATTTATTAGGCAGTCAGAAGCCTGACTTCCGTCAGCGGAGTCAATGATCTTAAGAATTTCTGGGAAAGGAAGGAGAGGCCAGATAACCAGAAAAGAGATAGAATGGAAATACGGGCAGCATATTTGGTTTTGCTTCAGAAACTGCAATAATGACCAACTAGATACATGGATTAAATAATTCTTGTCAAAAAAAAAAAATGCATGATTCTGCAGCAGCTGGGAGTATGTCAGCTGAGTGGAGATGGAGCCTATAGTCACAATAATACTGCAAACACCACTATTATATTCGGTGCTAAAATCAAAATTTCTATTCATTACTACCTTTCTCTTTCCAGATTGCCATTTATCATTTACTTCTGTGACTTCCCCATGCCACTTCCAAAGCCCAGCCTAATAGTTTCGGCTGAAGACATTTTTTTTTCTCTAGTATATTTCCTTCCCAGCATCACGACAGTGCGACGGTCATGGAATACAAAATCTGACCATGAGTGCAATTTTACCTGTATAATTTTAGAAATATATACTTAAAATTAAAATAGCTTATTCTGTGATAATTTTAAATTCACATCCCATCTTAAGAACTAATACGGAGATTCCATATACTCTTCATTTAGTTTACCCCAGTGGTAGCATCTTACATAACTTTTGAACAGTATCACAACCAGAAAATTGACACGGAGACAGTCCACCATGTGCATGATTTAAAAAATGTATAGGTACATAATAGTTGTACATATTTATGGGGTACATTTGATATCACTTAAAATGTGTGATTAATTTTTTTGTTCAACTGCATTCTTATGTGCATGAATTGATGACAGTGAATTGTCATTACTGGAAAGTCAAGCTGCAGATGGATGATTACTATATATAGCAATATGGTCTATTAGATCACTAAGGTTCTAGGGACTTTTTATGTTTGATTATAAGAGTAGAAGTAAGCAAAGCTTGAAAAGAATCTGTAGGAGAAGAAAGAGAACTTGCACTGTGATAGTGTATAAGATTCACCGAGTACTCGGATGGTTGACGATTTATCTACATCTTTGTTACAAGAGAATGGGCGCACATATATTCAACTTCACAGTCCTGGTTATTCAACTGGCTTTTTTCTTTATAAGAAGGACTATATCCTTCAGAAGTGGCTGGAGTTCAGGAAATGTGAAAACTATCCTCTGGATTTAGAGGCTGACATATGTCAAAATTTCCTGAAGCTCTGAAGTCATATCAATATTTGTCTTTAAAGGTCATGGCATGCAGCTGTTCGAAAGGATTGAAGACCAAGATTCAAGGAATTAAGTGTGAATAAATAGAAGGTATGAATAAAAGTGGGCATGCATAAAGGAAGGTCCAAAGAGCAAGCAAGGAAGCACCTCTACTTTATTGAAATTAAAGCTACTCTCTTTATTGAAATTAAAGGTGTCAGTTTAGCTTGTAGGAGGTAGGAAGCCTTGGTCACCAATAATCAGCAGTATGACAATAAACAGTTATTTATTCAAACTGCGTTTTCTAAAATAATGATAATAATGTTGACTTAGCTTTCTCAGATAATTTTATTAAAGATCACATTGAAAATATCGACATGAAATCAGGTATTGCCCAGATGTAAGATGCTGATTACTGGAGCATAAAACACAACAAAAGAAAATAAAATAGACAAGAATTTCATAATTAATTCAGAGGTCCATGGAAACAGTAGAAGTTGAGATAATATAAGGAGGACTTAAAATGAGGCAGCAGGCTCTCTGAGTCTTTAGTTATTCCATTTGCTTCTTCTCCCTAGTGAAAGGAAATATTGGTTACATTGCTAAATCAATGGTCAATATTTACTCATCTTACTTTAAGTAATGGACAACATTTGACATTACTTAATTAATGTTAATTAATGACATTACTTAATAACAGTTAATTACTTCTTGCTCCTTTACCTTCTTCACTTGGCTTCCAGAACAATACAGTTTTTGATTTGCTTCCCAGTTTACTGACCATTTCTTTTCAACTCTGTAGACCTGACATTTTGGGGATGCCCTAAGACTCAGTCCTCAGACCTCTTTCTCTTCTATATACATCCAAATAGATTATCATCCATAAACTGACAACTCTGAAATTTGTATCTTCCATTCAGATATTTCCCCTGAACTCCTGTAATTAACTGTCAACTCCATATCAGTTGGCGTGGGAGGAGATTGTTATGATATTTAATATAGCAGCTGAGCAAAACATCACAGAGAATGTGGTATTTCAGCAAAGACTTTAAGGAAGTGAGGAAGTAAGCCATATGGAAAATGTGAGAGGTGCATTTCTGACAAAGGGAAGATCAAGTGGGAAGCCACCTGAGAGAGGAGAATGCCTGGGAAATTTGTGGAAAAGCAAGGAAGCCAGAGTGCCTAGAAAAGACTGAGTTGAGAGGAGACTACCAGTTGGCTGGGGTGTTGATTGTTGGAATAGCAGCAGAAGAAAAAAATCACATGTCACATCACATCCATATCATCATTGGACATATGCTAGACTTCTGCAAATAAGCTCAAACCGAGCCTCTCATTTTTTCATCTCTTCTCTATCCTTCGTGTTCCCTCCAAATATTTCCTATATTAGTAAGTTAAAGCCCTTTCCTTTTGGTTTTTTAGACCAGAAATCTTATAAATATATTTTAGTTCTCTCTTTCATATACCATATCCAACGTATCAGTAAATCCAGCAGTCTCAAATTTCAAGCTATATACAGACCCGTGACATGTTTTACTACCTTGACTAACAAGTTTTTGCCTAAATTACTCACCAACCACCATCATATGTTACCAAAATGATTGCAATAGTTTCTTAACAGGGACTTCTATTTTTCCACTACAATATATCCTCAGTATAGCAACCAGAATGACGTTTGTTTTTGTTTTGTTTTGTTTTGTTTTGTTTTGAGACACAGTCTCCTTCTGTCACCCAGACTGGAGAGTGAGGTTGTGTAATCTTGGCTCATTGTAACTACCGCCTCCCGGTTCAAGCAATTCTCCTGCCTCAGCCACCCAAGTTGCTGGGATTACAGGTGCCTGCCACCATGCTTGGCTAATTTTTGTATTTTTAGTAGAGACAGGGTTTCACCAAGTTGGCCAGCCTGGTCTCGAACTCCTGACCTCAGGTGATCCACCTGCCTTGGCCTCCCAAAGTGTTGGGGTTACAGGTGTGAGCCACCAAGCCTGGCCATGTTGTTCTTAACTATGTCAGATCCTGTCACTTCTCCACATAAAACTCTCAAGTAGCTTCTTACTTACCACAAAGTGGAACAAATATAGTTTTATTATGGCTTAGAAGGCCTCACAAGATCTGTTCTCTCTTCTCTTTCTGGCCTACTAATCTCCTCTCATCTCAGTCTGTTTTAGGGACTCTGGCTTTCTTGCTTTTCTACAAACTTCCCAGGCATTCTCCTGCCTCAGGGGGTTTCCCGTTTGATCTTCCCTTTGTCTGAAATGCTCCCCTCACTATTTCCATATGGCTTACTTCCTCACTTCTGTAAGGTCTTTGCTGAAATGCCAGATTCTCAGCGATGTTTTCCTCAGTTGCTCTAATAGATATCACATAATCTCCTCCCCAGCCAACACTCTCTATCCTATGTTTGTAATTTATATTTTCCAAAGAATTTTGGAAAACGCTCATTTGTAATACTACATACACAAAATGTATTGTTTTTCCACATCCATTGGAATGGGAAAACTTTATAACGAATGGGGATTTTGCCTCTTCTATTCACTGTATATCTTCAGTACCCAAAATAGAACTTTTCACATGCTAAGTCCTCAATGAATATTTAATGAATAGATGAACTAGTTGATTAACTAAATAATGTTAAAGTGAGCTCACCTAGAGGCTGGTTAAAAATCATCATAACAGCTGGCTGACTAGAAAGTCAGCAGCTTAGGTCACTTTTGCTAGAATTTTACTGATTAAGCTAATGTCATGTGAACATAAGAAACTGTTAACCAGAAAAATATGAAGAGGAAAGAAGAGAATCAATGTTGCTACAAAGGCACAGTTGTTAGATGAATCTAAGGCCAGCTTAGGGAAATTGTGTCTTTACAACTTTTTGAGTAGAAAAACTTGACATTGGTTTGTTCTACATTCATTACTAGATTGTACCAGCAACTAAGAGGCCATGTTTGAAATGGACCATTAAGCGTAGTCCTTTGCAAATTTAACACAAATTATATCAGTCTGAAAAGTGCTTTGACATAACTTGGAGTTAAACATTTGCCATAGTGGCACCGTTTATGGTAATAATTGACAAAGCATGCTTAGGTTAGATGTGTGTAAGGGTAAGGGTTGTTTTATTTACTGACATTATCGAATTCCTGAAAAATTACAAATTCTGGCTTGTTTTTAAAATCATTGAATAAACATTGCAGTTGTTTAATAGGTCAGTTTACTGGTCTACTAAATACAATGTAGCAGATATTAAACTCTGCTTCATAGTTCTTTTCACACATTTATTGGAATTTTCTTCATTGTCAAATATTAAAAGTTTAGATTCTAATTCAAAATTGGCTATACAAAGTATTACCCAAACCTTTGTGAGTGCAGAAAGAATAAACATTCTTAGTTCTTCTTTTACATCCCACTTGGCATACCTCCCTCCCTACTTTCATTTTGGGCTGCCAAGTTTTCTCACTTTGTACGTAAATATTAGAGTCAATGTTATATTAAAAATAATAATCAAGAATACTGTTGAGCTGTTTGTTTTGTTGTTTTAAATCTATAACAGGTGATGAGAGAAGTCAGAATGTATTAATTTTGCGGTTTCCATGACAGTTAGTAAATGACAAATGTGACTTGTTAGGCCTATCCATCACTATGAAAATAGGCTTTGTTTGGTTTGTGGAAAGAATACAAGTTCCTGGAGGCTTCTTTTATTTCCACATATCACACTGGCCAAAATAGCCACAACTTTCTGATCTAAGCAGATCATACTAACTGTAGCTATTTACAAAGTCTCTGACACTGGGCTAAGCAATTTACAAATAGCGATAGCTTAAGCCTTACCATAACTTACTTTCATGTAAAGCCATTCTATTTTACAGATGGAGATGGTAAAACAATAGAACATGTATACCTGCCAACATTCATATAGCTAGGAAGTGAGAGAAGAGGAATTGGAAAAGCTATAACTGTGCCTGCCAGCAGCATGTGTACACAAATGCTCCTCTTCTCCCTTTAACTGCAGCGTATTGGTATCTAGACATGGAGTACATACAGAGTCATCATTCTGTTACTTACCAATGCTCTTGACGGCATTTGCTTCCACAGACCTTTGTTGGTACTCACTGTGTGCCCGATATTGGGCATACAGAGATGAAGTCTCAAGTCTGTTACTAATGTCAAACACACAGAAAACTGGAATATGTTTTCTTTAATAATCATGTAAAGAAAATGAAATTTGAATTTAAAGAACCAGCAACTAGTTTTGCATTGGAAAGAGCTAAAAACAATAATGACTGCCTAACCAAAATCCATTCCTCTTTTCTTATAGTAATGGTTTTATTGAACTATTTACTACTCTTCCATGTAGCTTAGGTTATATCCCCATGAAAGGCTCAACCATTTGTGATATACATTAATTCACCCTGTTAACAATTAGTTTAGGCATAGTATTAATTTAGGTGTGTCCAGTGTCAGACAGTGAGACAGAAGAAGAAATATACTATGGGCAATGTGGATTGTAGAAACATTTCTCCACACTTGTAATATATCACTGGAGGACGATGAAGCTTTCTGACCCTGAATGCTTTGTGTTTAAAACCTTACGTCTACTTCATAGCAACTTTCACGGAGGATACAATATTAGAAATAGATCATTAAGTATGCATAAAAGGAAAGTGAATGTTATGAGCATCTCAGGTGAAGCTAACAGATGAGCAAAGGTAAAGAGCCAAGAATGTGTAAGACATACTTGGGAAATGACAACAAAAAAAATTCAGTGAGGCTAGAAACAGGAATGCAGGAACAAACAAACCATGGAGGCTTTGATTATCGGAATAAGGAGACTGCACAAGTCTTTCCTTTCACGAAATGAAATTGCTTAGATTTTTTTAGCAAGGTGACACCATGGTTAGTATCTCATCTAGAGATCATTCCAGCTGGAGAAATGTCAGGTGTGATACTTGCTACTATTAACATCAAACACACAAAATAGTTGCATGTACTTCAGCATATTATTAATAATTAACCATGTCTTTACTTAGTTTTTATTCAGGTGTTAAACATGTTAATAGTTGATTAGATTTTTAACAGAATGATGAAAATAATTTAGACTATAAATGTACCGAAATGTCAAGGAAGCCAAGTATTCATTTTCCTATCATATAATTTTGCCAGAAATTCTCTTGAATGAGGAACATGAAAGAAAATGAAAAATTGACCAGTGAATGCCTTAGGGAAAATTTATGCTCCATGGAGTCTGCATTCCACTGTGGCTGAGGACAGGAGCACTTTGTCTCTGTAATTTAGACTGTAATTTGGGTTGTGATAGGGTGACACTAAGTGGCTGAAAAGGGAAAGGCTTAGTCAATGGAAATCAAAATAAGAACAAAAAATGGTACTTGTAGTGGCATTCATGACTCCCTGGCAACAACATAAGAAAATTATATTCAGAACAACTTAGAATCTTAAAAAAAAATAGGAAGTTCTTTCCTTCTGTGAAGCTTAAGATTCTTCTACAAAGATAATAAAAACCAACAACTATTGAATCATATAAGTTATATAAGCTGAATTAAAGGATACGATCTTTTTCTTTTAAATTAGAAAAATAGTATCCTACTATTATATTTTCTGACTCAGATACATTTTTAGGTAACTTTTTTCATCTTTTGGCATTATTCATAATAATAAATAGTAAAATGACAATTTTGCTTATCAGTATATAAAATGCACAGTGAATTTTCAATGTAATGATTTTGAGTAAATCCGCTCAAGTAAATAAATACACACGCAATGCTTAACTAAAATGCTGCTTTAGACCCATTCAGAAATGTTTACCATGCAGTGAAACAAAAGGTTATTTTTTTCTGGCAAGCTCTGTAGTATATTTGTGTTTTCATTTCTTTCAATCTTGTTAAAACTGTTTTTTAAAGGAGCTGTATTTTTATCTACTTAAAATTAAAAGGACTTCCTAATCTAATATTCATTTATTCCTTTGTTCATTCAATACTTATTATATTGAACCATATCAAATTATATTTTGTTGGTTAAAATGATTTAATACTGTTAATTATATATGATTCTTCAACCTAGTATTTATTAAGTACTTCTGGGTGATGATGATCTATATATGATATCTTTGAACATGGACACTTTTATCAATCTAGTATGAAAAACCCAATGGAACCATCTATTTTTTCTTTGGGTAATTTTCACAAAATACTTACCTTTTTTTCCTTAATTGAACTGATTTTTTTTTCTGCATATTGGTTTTAATTCTGGGTTTTAAAAGTCTTTTTAAAAAATATTGTCTTATTTTATTTGTAATTATGAAATGAAATTGTGGATCGGGACATGGATGAAGAAAGGGGAAAGGTTGGCCAAGGATTCAAAGGAGAAATGGGCTGTGGTAATTTGTTACACAGCATGGTGTGCATAGCTGATAATGTACTGCATATTTCAAAACAGCTAAAATGATGGATTTTAAATATTTTCACCACAAAGAAACAATGAATGATTGAAGTAACAGATATGGTGTTTCTGGTATTCAGTGTAACAAAAACCAAATCCACTCCAGTTTACACGCGATTAGTCTTCAGACATCAGGTAACTAACTCTGCAGTTATTTCTTCTTCTATCCTAGTCTTCATTTCTCTGAATTAAACACTTTAATTGCTACACCTAAAATGTGACCATCCCAAATTGACATTTGAAAATGTTGACTATTTTGTCTTTTCAATTTTCTCCTCTTTGAGCTTCTGAGACATATCTCTCTTCTGGTTTTCTTCCTGTATCTCAGATTTTCTTTCATTTTCTCTTGATTCTTTTTCTTTTCTAAAGCTTTTACCATCAATGTTCCCAGTAGCTTATCCTTAGACTTCTGCCATGTTCTCAAAATATGCGATAGATGACTTCATTCTGCCCTTTGTCTTCGGCTACCATTTGTACGCTAAATGTTTCTAGATTTATATCTCTTGATAGAAAACATTTGAACTGCAGACCTGTGTATTTAACTATCTCATAGGCATAGCTATTTGGAAGTTTCACATATCCTTCCAGCTAAATCTATCCTCAACTTGAATACATCATCTCTACCCACCCCGTCACTCAAAGAAGAAACTTAGTTGCCCCTTAGATACTATTGTTCTCATTGTCTGCTCCCACCCCCACCACAACACACAAATTCTATCTCCTTGCTTTCTTAAGATAGGAACTGGTCTTAACATACTATCTTATTTTTAGTAACAACTTTACTGAGCTATAATTCATGTATCATACTAGTTACCATTTGAAGTGTATAATTC
Organism: Sapajus apella; assembly: GCF_009761245.1. Lineage (NCBI taxonomy): Eukaryota > Metazoa > Chordata > Mammalia > Primates > Cebidae > Sapajus > Sapajus apella. The sequence goes on along the minus strand of NW_022436978.1, from coordinate 11,165,447 downwards.
AATAATTTTAATATATTCTCAGAGCCGTGCTACATCATATCAGAGCATTTTTATAATCCCCAGAAGAAATCCCATCTCCTTTAGCTATCATCCCCACTCCCAACTCTCTATCCTCCCCATCCCTAGAACACTACCAGGCTACTTTCTATAGATTTTTCATAGATTGCATAGATTTTCCTATTTTTCCTATATAATGCAAATGAAATCATATAATATGTGATCTCTGGGATTGCCTATTGTATGATTTCATTTGTGTTATATGGGCAAAATAGAAAAATCTTTACAAAACCATTTAGCAATAAATACTGAAATGTATTCTGTTTAAAGGCTGCCCTTGCTTCACATGATATTTTCAAGGTTCATCCATACTGTGCCATGTATTATCACTCACTCCTTTTGGTGGCTAAATAATATTCCATTGTATGGATTTGCCACATTATGTTTCTCTGTTCATCAGTTGGACATTTGGGTTTTTTCACCTTTTAACTTTAATGAATAATGTTATGACCATTGATGTACAAGTTCTTCTGTGGACAAATGTTTTATTTTATTTTTTCTATATATCTATATCATATATCTATAAATCATATATGTGTAGATTCAAAGAAATAAATATATTTATGAAACTATTTCATATATATATATATATATATATATATATATAAAAAATTTAAATTGCTGGGTCTAAGGGTAACTCTGTATTTAGTTTTTTGAGAAACTTCAGACTCTTGTCCAAAGCAGCTGTACTGTTTTACACTCCCGCCAGCAGCCTATGAGGGTTCTGACTTCTCCAGATAATTGTCAACACTTATTATTGACATTCTAAAATTATAGCCAGTCTAGATAAAGGTGTAAAGTTGAATCTTATTGTGGTTTTGATTAACATGTTTCTGAAAACTGATCTTAGCAGCATTTTTGTTCTTATTGGTCATTCATATATCTTCTTTGGATATTTACTTTTTTTTGCAAAATTATGTGTAAAATTCATTGTAAATCTGATGTGAAGATTTGGCAGAATTTACCAATAAATTCTCAAATTTTGGGGGCCTTATGGGCCTGGAATTCTTTTAAGAAAATGTTTTAACTATGAGATTAATTTATATAAGAGATACAAAGACAGTTATGTTTTTTTGTTCTTTTGAGTCAGTTTTTGTTATTGTATTTTTCCTGCAAATTTTGTCTAATTGTCAAATTTGTTGGCATCAAGATGCTCTTAATATTTTCTCATTATCTTTTTAATTTCTATATGACATTCGGTGGCATATTAATTAGAGTTCTCCAGAGAAACAGAATCAATAGATATACAGATGCTCCTTGACTTACAATGGGGTTACTTCTCAATAAACCTATTCTAAGTTGAAAATATGAATAATTGAACATCCACTTCATTCACATAACCTATAAAACATCATAGCTTAGCTTAGCCTACCTCAATCATGTTTTAAAAACTTACATTAGTGTATAGTTGGGCAAAATCATCTAACACAAAACCTATTTTGTAACAAAATGTCGAATACCTTGTATAATTTGTTGAATGCTCTACAGAAAGTGAAAAACCAGATAATCACAAAGATATAGTTTTTACTAAATGCATATTACTTTCACACTACCATAAAATTGAAAAATTGTAAATTGAACCATTGTAAGTCAGGGACCATCTGTATATAGATATATAAGAGAGAATTTTTTATGGGAATTACTTCATGCCATTATGGAGACTAAGAAGTCCCACAATATGCCATCTGCCAACTGGAGGACCAAGAAAGCCAGTAGTATAATTCAGTCAGTGCCAGAAGGACTGAGCTAAGGGAGCCAATGATGTAATTCTTAATCTGAGCCCAAAGGCCTGAGAACCAGGAAGGCTCCAATGTTAAAGGAGAGAAGATGAATGTCCCAGCTCCAGAAGAAAGACGTAATTCGCCCTTTCTCCAACTTTCGGTTCTAGGCTTTCCGTTCCTTTATAATTCTAGGTCAGTCTGGTATGGGTAGTTAGACTTCGATGGGTTCATTGCCATAATTAAGGATTATTCCTATTGCTGTCTTCCCTCCAGCCACAATCCTACTCCATCTCAGTCCCTTTCCTTGTTTCCTGTGGCCACACACACACACACACAGCCTGGGTTGCTGGGTTGTTGGAGCCTTGGCTGCCGACATGGTGCCACTCTGTATCTGTGGTTCATCTTCAAGTACCACCAAAGGAAAAACAAAACCTGACGACCAATCCCCATACTTGTTTCTTCTCCACATTTTGACTCCTTTTCATAGTCCATTTATTTTTGTTTACTATCCCGACTAAGCACAAGGTAGTTGTCCTACGTTGTGTAGCATTTATAGTTGTTAGCAGTAGCATAGTGAGACTATTACAACTTCACACACCAACACTAGAGCTGGAACTTGCACTGCTTTCTTTGTAATGTGTTCTATTTCATTTTTGATCATATGTTCCATAGGATATTGCACTTTGTATTACAGGAAAGGAGAAAGAACTGTGACCAAAAAAAAAAAAAAAGTCATATTCAATTACTTATCCTATACTTCTAGTACATGATGAGGTTCAAAGCACAGGGGAAAAAAAGTCTGAGTTTCAGTCGTAGTTGAAATTATTTAGTTGTATGTACTTGGAAAAGGCATTTTGCTTCTAAGATCATCAATTTACTTGGGGTTACATTATCAGACCTATGGAAAGATTTTATGAACTTTAGACTTTTATAGAAAATATGGGATTATTATACTCGCAATCCTAAATAGCTATCTCAATAGATAATTTTACTTACTATCTCTGATTATTAAGAAGCATTGTAGCATTAATGCATCCATTTTTAAAAGCTAAAAGAGGAAACTAAGTAGCATAAAGGAATTAGGTTTTTATCTACATTGTTGCCACCCCCACAGTTAAAGCTAAAGTAATCATCATCTGCTGATCTATCACGCCCTAAGCATATTTTTCTTTGCCAAGATTTCAGGCAGGCTTGGAATTAAGGATCTAAATTAGAAATTATCTTATCTGATTATTGACTTACAGACCAGTTTCATTTTTTAATGAAAGCAATTAAAAATATGATGAATCCCGAGTAAAAGAGACTGTTTGAAAGCTCTTTATGGTCCTCATCACCTAGAAGAATAGCTATGCAATAAAATAAAAGTGAAATTTAAAGATTTAAGATGAAAACCACTGCGACTATAATTTTCATCTTAATAAGCTTTTTAGTTTTCAGTAAAGAAATGAGTCATTTTAAAATTACATCTGATTAAAAATTACATCCTTAAAATGACATCCTTCATCCAGTTACTTTTATTTCGCCTTCCATGGCATACCCATTTGTTTATTAGAATTTGCATCCAGATGTTACTTGTAACTGGCATACAGATAAAAGCTTCTGACAAAAATGAGTTATTTGAAATTCACAGTCTTAAATTTCATTTAATCATGTGAAGGAAAGGACAGAAGAAAGCAAATGACTTTTTAAAATATAAGAGTTATAATTTTTATTCTCTTTTGATAGACTGATACAGTTTTAGATTGGACTTTGAAATTATATGATAATAACCAGCACTTTTCATGAAGCATTATCAGTCAATTTCCTTGGCAAAACCATTTAGCAATGAATACTGAAATACATTCTGCTTAAAGGTATTTTATTGGCTAATTCATGCATATTGTATTTAAAATTTTACATTTGGGTGGTATATATGAATGCAGCCTGATAAATACCAAAAATGATTGTTGAGAACCTCAGAATTTTAATGACGTGAATAATTTTTTTTTCATTTTAGATTTTCAAAGAACTTATCCATAATTCTCACTTTAACATAATTTCACTATCTTTATTTTTTCCCAGAATACTTTCATAAGTAAAATCTCTGAAACTATGATAATGATTTGTTGTGTTATGATGTCCTGAGTAATTGTTTCTGCTGTTTCAAATTGTGTGATATATAGGAAGACTCTAGAAGCATAGCCAGAAGTTTCTGGGTGTCTTCTCTGAGTTTCGTTGAGTGATTTTTTTGATAAACCAACTAACCCCTTGCTTTCCAACCACTTCTAAACAGAGAAATCTTGTTCTATTACCAAAACAAAAGTTTGAAATAAAACTCTTTGAAAAGTGTCATCTCATTCTCCCATGACATCTTGGTGCATCAAGCTATTTTGATATATAAATTATTGATGTTGATAAATAGTTATGGCTTATCTGATTTGGGTTAAGAGTTGAGCTAAGCAGTATAAAATTCCTCCCTATATGGACAACTAAAGATGTTTGATTTAATAGGATACCGAAAGTCTGTAGCTGAGCTAACAGGATGGAAAAGAATCTCTAAGTGCTAGAAGTGAAGAGTAATATATTCATGGCTGAATCTCTGGAAACCATGGAATAGAGTGAATAAAACAGTTGAGTAGCAGATTCAGTCTGTCTAGCACTTAGATATTAATGACATAAATTTCGCTAGCTCAGGTAAAAAGTTGGAAAAGTGATTGATGCATAAGGCTTGGGCTCTAAGAGGGTTGAAACCTCAGTGAAAAAGTAAGCAAATAAAATCTACATATTGACATTGGAAGCGGATAGAAAAGAAAGAAGTTTCTATCTGCCCTAGATTCTGAATGAAAAGAAAAACAGAGAAGAATTTGTAAATCTGAACTCAAATCCAATATTAGAGTCTAAATTGCCCAAAACTGCATGATATAGAAATTCTTGTCTCAATCATTAAGATAAAAATTGATCACAAACCAGCGTGTGCCTAACAAAACCAAATACAAAATAACTCTCAAGGACATTCTACAATTTAGGTCACAAGGAAATCATACAGAATGAGGGCTTTTGAAAAATATTCCAATAAAAGTAGGTGGTGAGAAATTAGTAAGAACTAAAAGATGAATTAGAGAATTAAAAAATAAATTAAAAGACATTGGCTATAATTCAGCACATACAATGAGATAGAAATGTGGAAGACAGGTTCGGAGACAGGGAGGAGAGAATAGGAATGCCCAACATATATTCGATGAGAGTTCTAGAACACAATATAGAAAATGAGGGTGTCTGCAGTTGAAGAGATCATGGTTAAAATTTTTCAGCATTAAAATTCTGCATATTCAAAAGCTACATATTCAAATTAAAATTCTACATATTATTTATATAACATTTAAAAGTTATATAAAGAATAAATAATTCCACACTTAGACACGTTTTAGTGAAACTTCAGAATGTCAAATCCAAGAGAATATACAAAATACAACTAAATAGAAAATATATATTATATATTTAAGTACTGCAATTAGACTATAGATAATGCAATGAAAACAATGAAGGTCAAGATTTGAAATACCTTGAGTTTGAAAACAAAATAGCTGCTAACCTATAGTTTTCTACCCAGCTTATATATCTAGAGTAAGAGTAACCTATAATTTTCTACCCAGCTAATCTATCTAGAGTAAAAGTTGTAAAGAAAATTTCAGATAAAGACTGAGAGGATTTTCCCCAGTAGGCCTCTTATTCAGGAAGAAGGGTTTTATATCCTGAAATAAGTGGAATATAAGAATCAATGGTAAGCAAAATATTGAGAAATGTGTGTAAGAAAATATAAACATTAAGTATTCTTGTTATTTTCATGTCCCTTGTTTGGAAGGTAAAGCTATTGATTGAAATTTACATCAAATCTCAAGTTAAATTTAAGCACAAAATATATATAAATGAAAATGTAAAAGTTTAAAATTTGTAGCGGCAAATAAAGGAGATACATTCCTCTTAGATACAAATTCAAGTAAAAGTATATTAAAAGTATCTGTCCCTGTAGTAAAGATTTGTCAATTTTGATAACTTACCTAGTGTCAAAAAAAAAAAAAAAGAGATACATTATATTATACTAAAGTTAATCTAATGAAAGTATAGAAAAAATAGCAAAGGAGAAAGAATGGTATGAGAAGCATAAAATTAAATAAATATATATGGGCAAAATGGCCAACTGGACATAGCCTATTGAAACAGCTGCCACCAAGGGACCCAGATGACTGGTGCACTCCTAACAGATCTTCAGAGGGAAGGATAGAGAGTGAACAGAGGGCAGACATGGAAGCTGGACTGACAGGGGAGGAATGTGGAAACCCTACACAGGGCTGTTATGCACTGGGATTTGTTCCTGGCCCCCAATGACTCTGGGAGAATAGGTGAGTTGAACTGGCAAGGAGCAACCTGCTCTGGCCATAGGCCTCTGGAATTGCAGCAGGAGGAGAACTCTCAACCACCATGGACATTGGAATTGGCAGGAAGAGTTACTTAGAGAAGTGGTAGGGACAGTAAGCCAACTGATATGGAGCCTAGGGGGTCTGGTGCACATGTGTCTGTAGCAGAGCATGGCCAGGGACAGCTATCCCCTAACTCAACTTGCTGCCGTTGGAGGCTTTAGCCCTAGGGGAACTACGGGATCTGAACTCTGCAGAATGGTTTTCCCATCAGACGGAGCCAATCCGACCTGATCACCGCTTGGCCTGCTGGCCTCTCCAAGGGCCCCGGACTGGTCATACCTGCTTACAGAGCAGCCTCAGGTGCCCTGGGGACCTGCAGCATAGTTTCTATGCTAAAAAGTTGTTGAGTGCACACAGTAAAATGAGGCAGTATTATAATTGTGTTAGATGTATTCTCATTGAATTTTTATAATGACATCAAATAAGAAATATAATTATTTCATTTTTAAGATGAGGAAATTGACATGCAAATGATTTAAATAGTGTGCTCAAATTCACACATCTTGTAAGTAGTAAACTCAGTCAGTCTGGCTTTAGAGTCCAATCTTTTACCACTATAAATTTTTTATATACAAAATTAACATGATGGAATAAGTCTAACTATATCAGTAATGATAATAAATGTAAAACATCTAAATTATAGAAGTGTAAAATTATCTTTTAAAAGACTTTCTGAATGAACTTTTAAAAAGTTTATTTACATAAAATAAAAATAATTATATAATTATAAGAAGTGGCAAAAAAATACAAAACAACTTCTAGCCAAAGAAATGCTTAGTTTATCTATATTAAAAATAAGGAAAAGGCATTAAGGCAAAATGTATTATTAGGAATTAAGAGAGTAATTATATGTTGAAAATTGGAACAATTTATCAAGAATATAGTTAAGCCTAGCAAACTGTATTTTCAAAATAATAGCAAAAATTTACACATTCAAAGACTTATTAGGAAAGTATAACATGAACTTACTAAATAGTAGTATTATCTTGTTCATATTTATATACTAGAAAATATTGACAGCATAATTTTTCTTTAGCTTTATAAATTTCTTTTGCTGACACTCATGTTCAAAACCAACAAATTAAACTTGCTCAGAGCTCCAGAGATAACATTTTTGCCAGAATTTCAAATGTGCTTTAGATGTAGTGCTAAGGATGGCCCCTCTCAAACAGCTCTTCCACAAATACTTTCCTGATCTTTTCACTTAGGTGTGTCTTTCCCTATTTTGAATCCCAAAATCACTTTCTTTTTGCTAGTTTATATAATAGCAATCTCCTGTTGGGAGATATTTTTGGCTGTCACAACTTTGGGTATTTCATGACAGGTGGAGGCCAGAGATGATGCTAACTCTCCTACAGTGCACAGGAGAGTCTCTACCACAAAGAAGTATCTAACCCAAAATATTAATAGTGATGAGGCTGAGAATGAGAAATTCTGCTTTCATGTATAGTATGTTTTTTGGAATTTTTATCTTCTTTCCTTTTATTTATAAGCATCTTGGATTGTGTCTTACTCATCTTGGATTCCATATGTAGAATATGTAGCATTGTGTTTGCTACACAGTAAATCAGCATTTGTTTAACTTAATTTTCATTCAACAGCCATCCTTAGTGACCACTATGTCTTGTGCACTATGTACTTTTCTTAGAATTTGTGTTAAAAAGTATAAACAGGTAGTCTTTATCCTCTACAAAGTCCTAGAGTGAGAGAAATGTATAAATGAATAATTTATAGTACAATACAGTACATATTCAAACAAAAAATGTGAGAAGAAAATTATGAAAAAAGAAGCCAAAATAAATGGAGACTAATTTGGCTTACAGAGCAAAACTTTACCTAAGAAATGGCATTGAGTCAGAATTTGAAGAAAGAAAAATAATTCAAAAAGTCATAGAAATGTAAAGCAGAAAATTGCTTTGGGGTAAATCTACTGCTACATCAAACTTCAAATTTTATAGACAATGGAAATTGAGTTCTATATACATAAAGTAATTGACAGTGTCTCAGAGAGTTCCTAGAAGAGCCTAAACTGAAACTGAGGCTTCCCAGTTTCTGTCTATTTATTTCCATTATAACTCATTGCCCTTCTTCAACCTTCGTTGTTCAAGGATCAGCATGTTTTTTACCAAATTGTGTTTTAACAAATTCTGTTCTCCAGAGAAACAGAACCAATATTGTGTGCATTAGTGTGTGTATGTGTGCATGTGTGTGTACACAGAGCATTATTATAAGGAATTGGCTTATGTAATTGTGTAGGCCAACAATCCAAAGATCTATAGTCAGTAAGCCAAAGATGCAAGAGAGCCAATGGTGTCAATCTGGTCTAAATACCTTCAGGCTCAAGGCCTAGTAAGAGCTCATGTTTCAGTTTACATCCAGAGGCAGGTGTTCCAACTCAAGGCAATCAAGCAGGAGAAGTTCCCTTTTGCTCAGCCTTTTGGGCTACTCATGTCTTCAACTGATGGAATGAGGCCCATCCACATCAGTGAGGGCAATCTGCTTTCCTCATTCTAGGGATTCAAATGTTAATCTCATCCAGAAATGCCATTATGGTCACATGCAGAATATTGTTAGACCAAATGTCTGTTCACCTTGTGATTCAATCAAGTTGACACATTAAATTAATTATCAGAATCAGTAAAAAAACAATGAACACCCTCTTTCTACACATCACAAAGTACTTAGGAGATTTCATAAAGAAAATCAGAACACACTAAAACCGTAGGGTCTACATTAATGTTAACAAAATTATTTCCTTCCAAAATGAAAAATTGTATTAGATTTGCATAAATGTAGGAGATTTTTTAAATTTATCTTTTGAAATTTGCCCATCAAAGAAAATCCAGGACCTTATGGCTTCATTGCTAAATTGTGCCAAACATTTAATAAAGAAGTAATACCAATTCTAGCTAAATTTTTCAAAAAAAAAAAAAAAAAGGAGATGATATGATTTGGATGCTTGTTGCTAAAATGTGATTTCCAAAATTGGAGGTGGGGCCTATGAAGTGATTAAATCATGGGGCTGGACCCCCCCCCCCCATGAATAGATTGGCCTCATCCTCATGGTGATAAGTGAGTTGTCCGCTAGTTAGTTCATGTGAGATTTGGTTGTTTAAAAGTACCTGGCCCATCCCTCCTTCCTCTCCTGCTCATCTCTTGCTATATGATGTGTTTGCTCCCACTTCACCATCCACCATGACTATAAGCTTCCTAAGGCCCTCACCAGAAACTGAACAAATGTTGATGCCATGCATGTACAGCCTGCAGAATCATGAGCCAATTAAACTCTTTTCTTTATAAATTACCCAGTCTCAGATATTCTTTCATAGTAAGGCAAAAACTGACTAACACAGGAGGGAATACTTGCGAACTCATTCTCCAAGACAAGCATTACCTTGATACCAAAACCAGATAGGGACAAAAAAAGAAAAAAAAAACAACTACAGACTAATATCATAGAGGAACATAAATGCAAAAATTCTCAACAAAATACGAAGAAACTGAATTCAATGACATGTAAGAAGATTATCCATCATATCAAGTGGGATTCATCTCAGGGATACAAGGACGGTTTAATATACGCAAATCAATCAATATGATTTATCAACAGAATGAAGGACAAAATCCATATGATCATTTCAATTGATTCTGAAAAAGCATTTGGTAAAATTCAACATCCCTTCATGATAAAAACCCTCAAAAACTGGAATAGAGGGAACACACCTTAACATAATAAAAGCCCTATATGTCAGACCCATAGGTATTATCATACTAAATGGAGAAAACTGAAAGCCTTTCCTCAAAGATCTGGAACAAGACAAGGATGTCTACTTTCACTTCTGTTATTCAATATATTAGGCTGGTTATTCAACATATTAGGCTGGTGTAAAAGTAATTGCTCAGCAACCTAATAGTATTTGAAGGCCTAGCTGAAGCAATAAAACAAGGAAAAAAATAAAGGACATCCAAACTGAAAGAAAGAAGTCAAATTATTCTTGTTTGCAGATGATATGATTTTACATTTGGAAAACCCTAAAGAGTCCAAAAAAAAAAAAAAACTGCTACACTTGATAAGCAAATTCAGTAAATCACAAAAATATGAAATAAACATACGAAAATTAGTAGCATTTATATGCATGAAGAGCAAACAATCTGAAAAAGAAATCACAAAGTAATCCCATGTACAAGAGCTATAAGGAATATAAGATACCTAGGAATCAATTTAACCAAATAACTGAAAGATCTATACAAAAAAAACTGATGAAATACTGATGAAAGAAACTGAAGAGGACACATTAAAAAAAGATATTTCATGCTCAGCGATTAGAAAAATTAATATTGTTGAAATGGCAATACTACCTGTAGCAATTTACAGATTCAACTCAATCCCTACCAAAATATCAATTATGTTCTTCACGGAAATAGGGAAAAAATTATAAATTTTTTATGAAATCGCAAACCCTGAAGACCCAAAGCAATCCTGAGTCAAAACAGCAAAGCTGGAGGCGTCACACTAACTGACACCAAAATTTACTACAAAACTACAGTAACAAAATTAGGATGATACTGGCATAAAATCATACATAGACCAATGCAACAAATAGAGATCTCAGAAACAAATCCAAGCTTTTACTGCCAAGTAATCTTTGACAAAGGCACCAAAAACATGCCATAAGGAAAGGAGTCTATTCAATGATTTCTGTTGGGAAAACTGGATAACTCCCTTGCAGAAGAATTAAACTAAACCTCTGTCTCTTACAATATACAAAAATGAAATCAAACTGCTGAAAAACCTGAATCTAAGACCTGAAACTATGAAACTATAAGAAGAAAACATTGGGGAAATTCCCCAAGATATTGTTCTGAGCAAAGACTTTTCTGTGTGTAAGACCATAAAAGCACAGGCAACAAAACAAAAATAGACAAATGGGATTACATCAAGCTAAAAAGCTTCTGCACAACAAAGGAAACTATCAATAAAGTGAAGAGACAGCATACAGAATAGAAGAAAGTATTTTCAAACTATCTACTTGACAAAGGATTAATAACCAGAATATTTAAAGAGCTCAAACAATTCCACAGCAAAAAGACAAATCATCCCATTTAACATTGGGCAAAAGATATGAATAGACATTTCTCAAAAGAAGACATACAAATGGCCAACCAATATATGAAAAAATGCTCAACATCACTAATCATCGGAGAAATGCAAATCAAAACTACAATGAGATATCTCATTCGAGTTAAAATGGCTTTTATCAAAAAGACAGGTAATAACAGGATGCAGAAAAAGGGGAACACTCATACACTGCTGGCGGGAATGTAAATTAGTACAGTCACTATGGAAAACTGAACGGAGATTTCTAAAAATACTGAACGTAGAACTGCCATGTGATCTGGCAATTTTACTTCTGGGCATATATCCAAAAGGAAGGAAATCAATATATTAAAAAGACTTCTACACTCCCATGTTTATTACAGCACTATTCACAATAGCCAAAATATGGAATCAACCTAAGTTCCCATTTATGAATGAATGGATAAAGAAAATGTGGTATATACACATAATGGAATGTAATTCATAACTTAAAAAGAATAAAATCCTGTTTTTTGTAGCAATGTGGATGGAACTCGAGGTCATTATATTAAGTAAATTAAGCCAAGCACTAAAGACAATTATTGCATGTTCTCACTCATATGTGGGAGGTAAAAAAGTGGATCTCATGAAGATAGAAGGTAGAATGGTGGTTACAAGAAGCCGGGAATGGCAGCAGGGAGAATGAAGAGTAGTTGATTAATGGATAAAAATACACAATTAATGGATAAAAATACAACTATCTACTGATAGTTACTTTACTGATCTAAGACTATGTCTTATTTCTTATTTTGCAATAGAAATAATATTTCTTATTATTGCAAAATAACTATATTTTGCAATAATCTATTGTGTATTTCTTAATGGTGGGAAGATGAGAATGTGAATGGTTCTAGCATTAATAAGAAGACAAATATTTAATTTAATACATGTTCCAGGTACACTGATTGATCTTGAAAAATTATATAGATGTATTAAATTATCACATGTCCTGTAGCTATATACATTTATTATGCATCAATAAGAAAATTCAGAAGTCATGAAAGAAAAAATTGTTGAATCCTATACTATAATTTAAAAATATTTTCATGGCAAAGTAATAATAACATAGTGAAGAGGGATGATACTTGTAACATATGTGACAGACAATAGGCCTGACTTCCATTATACATAAAATGTTTCCACAAATAAATAAGCCAAAGATAAACAACACAACTGAAAAAGTGTAACAATTATAAATAGAAATCAAAGTATATGTAACTCTCAAGCATATAAAATATATTGGGAGAGAGATCCAAGATGGCTGATCACTAGCAGCTTGGGATTGTAGCTCCCAGTGAAAGCACAGAGAACGAGAGGATGCCACACTTTCAGATGAATTTTTGTTGCTCACGCACCAGGAGATTCCCAGCGGAGGAGCCCCACGGGTTGCCAGCGCGACTCTTGTGGCCGGCGAGGTGGTTTTGCCGCTGCCTTGGTGCGGCGGTTCTTGGTGCAGAGTCAGAAAAGCACTATCAATCTTACCGCTGCTGTTTTGGCAGGCGCAGTGGGTTGCTTGGATTTTAGCTCTGGGAATCAACAAGTTGGATGTCCACTCAGAAACCCAATTATAAAGACGGTAATTATAAAGACCACAGATGGATAAATCTATAAAGAAGGGAAGAAAACAGCCTAAAAAGGCTGAGAATACCCAAAATCATAATGCCTCTCCCTCTACAGGAGATCACAGTTCGTCATCAGCAACAGAACAAGGCCTGATGGAGAACGAGTGTGTTTCATTAACAGAAGCAGGCTTCAAAAGTTGGATGATAAGAAACTTCTGTGAATTAAAAGAACTTGTTTAACCCAATGCAAAGAAACTAAGAACTTTGAAAAAAGGTTTGACGAAATGTTAACAATAACACACAATTTAGAGAGGAATATAAGTGAATTAATGGAGCTGAAAAACACAACACGAGAATTTCACGAACTATGCACAAGTTTTAACAGCCGAATTGATCAAGCAGAAGAAAAGATATCAGAAGTCAAAGACCAACTTAATGAAATAAAACGAGAAGACAAGATTAGAGAAAAAAGGATAAAAAGGAATGAGCAACGTCTCCAAGAAATATGGGACTATGTGAAAAGACCTAATCTACACTTGATAGGAGTACCTGAATGTGATGAAGAGAATCAATCCAAGCTGGAAAATATGCTTCAGGATATTATTCAGGAAAACTTTCCCAACTTAGCAAGGCAGGACAATATTCAACTCCAGGTAGTACAGAGAACACCACAAAGATACTCCTCAAGAAGACCAACCTCAAGGCACATAATCACCAGATTCGCCAGGGTTGAAATGAAGGAGAAAATACTGAGGGCAGCCAGAGAGAAAGGTCAGGTTACCCATAAAGGGAAGCCTATCAGACTCACAGCAGATCTCTCAGCAGAAACCCTACAAGCCAGAAGAGATTGGGAGCCAATATTCAACATCCTTAAAGAAAAGAACTTTCAACCCAGAATTTTACATCCAGCCAAACTAAGCTTCATAAGCAAAGGAAAAGTAAAATCTTTTGTGAACAGGAAAGCACTCAGAGATTTCATCACCACCAGGCCTGCTTTACAAGAGCTTCTGAAAGAACCACTACACATAGAAAGGAACAACCAGTATCAGCCTTTCTAAAAAATATCAAAAAGTAAAGAGCATCAACATAATCAAGAATTTACATCAACTAATGGGCAAAACAGCCAGCTAACATTAAATGGCAGCATTAAACTCACATATATTATTATTAATTCTAAATTTAAATCGACTAAATCCCCCAATCCAAAAACACAGACAGGCAAAAAAAGCCAAAACCCATTGGTATGCTGCAACCAGACCCATCTCACATGCAAGGATACAAAAAGACTCAAAACAAAGGGATGGAGAAAGATTTACCAACCAAATGGAGAGCAAAAATAAATAAATAAATAAAAAGCAGGAGTTGCTTTAAAGCAACAAAGATCAAAAGTAGCAAAGAAGGATATTACATAATGATAAAAGGATCAATGCTACAAGAAGAGCTAAAGATCCTAAATATATACACACCCAATACGGGAATACCCAGATATATAAGACTTATAAAGAGACTTAGACTCCCACACAATAATAGTGGGAGACTTCAACATCAATATTAGATAGATTAATGAGACAGAAAATTAACAACGATATCCAGGATTTGAACTCAGATCCGGAACAAGTAAACTTAATTAACATTTATAGAACTCTCCACTTTAAATACACAAAATATACACTCTTATCAGTACCACATCACATCTATTTACAGGTTTCAATAAAAATAAAATAAAATAAAATATATTGAATTGCAGTCATAATAAGAGAAAGTAAATACATAGAGATGGCATTTTCATATGTCAGAATGGCATTTAAAAAAAAGATTAAAAATGCAATATGATATATGTTTAAATGTGTAGATGCTGGAGCCACAATGTATGGGTTTGAATTCTCATGCTGCATGTACTAATTGCGTGGCATTTAGAAAATTATTTAATATCTCGATGCCAGAGTTTTCTAACCCATAAGACAGGAATAATAATTGCAACTACCTCATAAGGTTACCATAAATATTAAACAAGGCGTTACATGTAAAACGTTTAGTGCATAATAGGTGCTATAGAAGTAGAATGATCATGCATCCCCTTTGTCTTGGGATATAGTGCTTGTTTACACTTGTTCTGTCTAACATAATTACTAATACTTCCACTCTTTCATCTCACCAGATGCCCTCATTTAGAAGATATATTACACAGACACTTTATAAGTAATGATGAAAAGTAATTCTGTGTGAGGATATTAATTGTGGCACTGCTTATAATAGGAAAGATTAGAAATAATGCCCATTAGATTAACTTGTTAAATATATTATAGTCCACCCTTTCAGAGAAACACTATGCAGCCATCAAAAAGTAAAATAACCCCAGCACTTGTTCGAAGAGTGCTTTTCAAACTTTCCAGTCTCAGGACCCCATAAAGTATTAAAAGTCACTGGGAATCTCAAACATCTTTTGTTTTTGTGCCTTATATCTGGTGACATTTATCATATTAGAAATTAGAATGAAAAAAATTAATAAATATTTATCATGAATTTTAGAATAACAGTAATAAACACATCACATGTTAAATGTGTTTCTAATAAAAAACTGCACTGGATTTAAAAGTAGCATGAAGTATTGCTTTGTATTTTGGCTAAATTAGAACACATCTGTTTGCTTCTGTATCCACAGTGTCGTACTATCACTGCATTCAGTTTTTGGAACTTCACCATACACTCCTGAGATAATATTTTTAAAAGAGTAAATCACATTTTAGTACTATTATAAAAACAGTTTTGACCTCATGGCCTCTCTGAAAGGGTTTCTAAGCTTCCCAGTAGACTTGAGATCACATTTTGAAAACAATTGGTTTAGAATGTAGACCAAAATAAGAATTTTTTCAAGGAGGAACATTTTATTACTGATATTTCTTAGAAGTGCCTGCACACAAGGAAAATACAAATTAGAGTTTTAGTTTTATTCTTGTTCATGAATTATTAACCAACAATGTACCTTCTTATTGCTTGCACCTGGGGTACACTTCTCCCAGCATCCCATCCTTGGTACAACACTGTGTACTAAAAACCAAACTAGACACAAATTCATCTACTGCTGAGTGGATTGAGATGCTAACTACTATAATATGTTCAAAATATGTTGATGTTACGATCTAGACATTTATATATTCATTCATGGTCATTTAAATTGGAAAGAAATATCTACACCAAAGCAATTTTTATTATAGACTGTGAGACTGTGGGGTGTGAGTGCAAAATATCCTAAGAAGGAAAGGAAAAACAAGTTAGCAATCATTCTCTGTTATCCAAGCAGAAGACACAAACACTCGTACTAAAACAGATACAGTTACAACAATGTAGGCGGCATTTAAATCTCTGAAAACTTGAAGAAAAAAGTTAATTATCATTCTGAGATAATTATCACTGTAAATTAAGTCATTCAGCCTCTGTTTTTACAACCTGACATTTTCCGCAGAGAAGAATAATCTGCTTTTCTAAAGAATCTTATTTTTCAGGATCTTCTATGAGTTCTGCCAGCATAGCCCTTACTCACCAGCTGGGGCTCCCTCAAGAGAAACAGGGGCAGAGAGAATCCGCGGCACATGTGCTCCAACAAACTTCCTGAAACTCTCTATGCATTTGTCATGACAATTAGGTTGTGCAGTTACTAAAAATATTCTAAACATTTTAATTAAGTTAGATTCCAGGAAATTAAACTACAAAAGATATGAGAAATAGAGCATTTCTTTCAATACAGCTTCAAATAGAAGAAAGAAGGTCAGTGCGAAAATTTCGTTGTAAACCCAAGGTAGTGAGCAAGTTAAGTCTGATTAATGAAAATTCAATAAATTTAAATTCCTAATTTATATCTTTAAGGACGAGGAAGGAAAATAGCACAAAAACTTTTTCATGGTTGGGAAATAAAGAGAAAAATGAAAGGGAAGGTGAATGATATTGGTAATGGTATGAAAATTCCCTAAGATTACAGGACATCAGAACTGAAAGTTATTTTATAGGCCATCCAGAAGATTCAGACCAACTCTTTATTTTATCATGAGAAAGTAAGGCCCAGAGAAGCTAACATAATAAGCCTTGATACTTTTAATGTTAATTTATCATGAGATAAACCATGAGACATATAATATGTCTTGGAATATTCAGATTTTATGAAGGAACACATAGGTATTTCACATGGTTTGGCTGTGTCCCCACACAAATCTCATATTGAATTGCAGTTTCTATAATCCCATGTGTAATGGGAGGGATTTGGTGGAAAGTGATTGGACCACGGGCCTGGTTTCCCCCATGCTGTTCTTGTGATTGTAAATTCTCAGAAAATCTGATGGATTTATAAGTGTCTGGATTTTCTGATGATTGCGCTCATTTTCTCTCCTGCCACCCTATGAAGAGGTGCCTTCTTCCATGATTGTGAGTTTCCTAAGGCCTCCCCAGCCATGTGAAACTGTGAGTCAATAAACCTCTTTTCTTTATAAATTACCCAGTCTTGGTAGTTCTTCATAGCAGCAGGAGAATGGACTGATACAGTACTGTTCCGTGTACTATTTCCTTTCAAATAATTACACCTAAATTTTAACATTATATAAAATTTAACCATACTGAATATAATACCACCCTAAATCACATCCAAAGTCAAAAATAATGATTTGAAATTTATAATTTTACATAAGTCACATCGTTAAATAAAATTCAAAAATACTGTCCTGATGCTTAATTCTTTTTATTTTATTTTATTTTACTTTGAGATGGAGTCTCGCTCTGTCGCCCAGGCTGGAGTACAGTGGCACGATCTCAGCTCACTGCAACCTCTGCCTCCTGGGTTCAAGCGATTCTCCTGTGTCAGTTTCCCAAGTAATAGTTGGGACTACAGTCACCCACCACCACACCCAGCTAATTTTCGTATTTTTCATAGAGACAGGGTTTCATCATATTGGCCAGGCTAGTCTCAAACTCCTGACCTTGTGATCCGCTTGCCTCAGCCTCTCAAAGTACTGGGATTACAAGTGTGAGCCGCCATACCCAGCCTGATGCTTAGTTCTTACAGGCACTGTGGCTAACGCTCTAGAAGAGCCATAAAATGAATTTAACAAGGTTCCCAACCTCTGGTGATTCAGCCGTCAAAGAGACGTTAGGCATAGACAAACACTATAGACTTTACAGAAAAAAACATACATACATATAAATGAAGACTCTTAAAAAGTGCATTGAGAAAACAGATCACAAAGAATTTAATTCTATTTAGATAGCTCAGGAAACCTCATGAAACTGAGAAAGGTTCTTGAAAGAATCATAAGACTTCAAACATAGATGAAGAAAGTATGCCATTTCAGATTGAAATAGATACGCAAAGGCAGAGAAATGGGAAAGCCTAGCATGGTTTTTAAGAAAGACAATTATGCAGGCTGCATATATTTAGCGTGAGGGGGAGAAGACAGCAGGTGCAGTTGCTTACTGATTGCAGTGCTTGCCCTATACACAGCCTCTTCTTTGAGACCACTCATGTGTCCAGCCCTCACTCACGGCCTCCTCTTAGGTAGACATGGTTATGACCACGTGTCCTTGTCTCCAAGTGTCCTTCATTGGATTAGAAGTCAGCTAATTCACAGACTGGCCAAAAACGTATATGTTGGCTGGGCAAAAAATAAAATAAATAAAATAAAATAAAATAAAAAATATAAACGAACAAAGCTAATCACACTCTTGATTCTTTCAGCTTAGATATACAATGTTTCAGAGGAAAATAAAACTAGAAGAGAATATACAGAGAAAAACTGTAAGATAGAGCAAGGGAAATGATGCAAAGAAGGAGACAGACCAGGAAGCAACTTATTAAAATATTCTAGCTGGGAGATAAGTAATTGTGGGGAAAAAAATCCTATCTGTTGGTAAAACAAATAACCTTTAATAATATTTCTCTATTACAATGAAAACTATGTATCCCATCTTAGTTTCTCATCTGTATTCAATTATCTTTCTCCATTATTTTCTATCTGTGTCTTGTCTATTCCAATGCAACAGAGCATAGTTCTCATGATGGATCTGTGGACTGGTTCATTTGACCAAAATTAGTTCAAGAGATTTCTAAGAAACTCCTGAAAGACTGTAGGTTTAGCCAGAATGAAGAAGTTATGATATTATAGAGGAATATATCTTAAAGCTAAGAAATTATTTAGATCATTAAGTGTTACTTAAAACTATTCTACTGTAGAAAATAGAAAAGGAAGACAAAATGCAGGTGGTAATACATACATTTTAAACTTGTATACGAGGAACAAAGATGTATTTATTAAATATTTGCATCTGTACAAACATTCAAAATATTGATTATACCCTTATTAGAACCAATACCCTTGGAGTTATAAAAATAGTGAGCAACATACAAAAATTTCACCTATCATATCATCTCTGTTGGATATGCCACAGATATTCATAAAGGTACTTTACAAGTTTGTGGTATATGAATACTAAAAAAATGCAATAAGAGATGTACAAACTAGGCAGAAGTAATTTTATAATGAAGATTTGCCTATGATAGAAATCTGTTTTATTTTAAACAGCAGGAAGCTAAAACATGATTTTGGCAACCTATGAGTGACAGGGGGTTAAACATGGTGGCCTGGGTGAAGCAAAACTCAGACTCCAATATTTCTACTGCATTCTTACTTATTAAATGTGTTTTCAGTTCGGGGCCTTTAAAACAGGAAACTGATTTTACTTATTAGCCATCAACAGAAAGTGATATTCGAATTATCACTATGATTTACCTTGGGGTTTTGATTTTAAGAACCCCAAACCCTTTCTCTTTGTCTCTGAATGTGCCCAAAGACACATAATCTATCAGGTTGTGAATTAATTTTCGAAAAGTGAAGAAAGAGAACTAGAGAAGTAAGAAGACTTGATAAGTTTAAGAAGACTTCTAGTTATTTTGTCAGGAATTTAATGATAAAATAAAAGAGAGGAATCCCCCAAAGCATGTTGGTATGAATTAGCAATATAATTCCCTTAGTTTCCCACTATTCTTTACACCAATCTGTGTTATCTCTGATGCAAATAAGAAGCTGAATAACTGTGCTCAGATGTGCTTTTGAAGGCACCATGTAATGGCCAATCTGCACAGACTTCTAATTGCCTTAACTTGAAAAGGAAGTACGCTCTTTATAAAAAAAAAAAAAATTAAAAAAAGAAAGAAAACTATAAAAGAACATAACTGCCTGCAAAGCCAAACGGATACAGTGATACTGCAGAATAATTACAGCTGCTTCTCTTTGCCTATGACACCTCTTAAACTTACAACACCCTTTATCGAAAGTGTTTTTCAGTGTTAGTAAAGAAGATGGAATAGTGACATAAGATTGAAGACATGATGGAAAACATATCTAGTCACTAAAGGTAACATTAAGGAATACTTTAATGTCAGTATTCTAGTCCATTGAAATGTAATTATCTTCACAGCAAATATTAGCACATATGTCTTATGAGGCAATGACTTTTAAAAGCTGGCATTTGCAAGACTGGTTGAGAAAGAGTTTTAGTTTCAAAGCTTCCCACAAAAGTAAAAAGTCAAATAAACTAAATCTACATATGATACAACTGGGAAAATGTTTGAGCTTTTCCTTAATGTATTCCTAAGTGGCCTGGAACAACTGAATGATAACATAAAACCGTCCTTGTTTCAGGGAGAAGACTCAGTAGCACAGTTCTTAGTAATGAAGATTTTATCCACTGCCAAACAGCCTTTGTATGTGGTAGGATGTCAGAGCAGGGCTTCACCCATTTGGTGTGAAAAAGCAGAATGATTCTTGTGAAGGTGAAAAGAAAGGAAGGGATCAGGAGGAGGAAGGCAGTGGACGAAATGAATGGTAATGAGTTCAGAGGAGCCGCTTAATCATTTGCCTACCATGGGCTTCTATCTGGATAGGACCAAAGAAGCTTCATTTAATGAGAAGATTTATCTTTGGTGCCTATGTGGAGAGAGATGACCTGACGTTGTTTAAACAGACAACATCAGAATGCAGGGGTTTAATGCTGGTGTATCACTAAAATGCTCAAGGAATCCCGTAACAAACACATTCAAAACACACCATCTAAATCCTTTTTAAAGGGCACCTCACATTAATCCCTCAGCTGGGGTTCCTCATTTTTATAGCATCATTTATCACTTTAATGTAACATTAGTTTAGCGGCTAAAAGCCGTGGCAGAAAAACCTGCACCGAATGTTGGAACATTAATGACTTAAGCAGAAAGGAAACACTTGAGAGACCAGCCGGTGCTCTAGTTCTTTCCCTAGGTTATAATCACAGATGCAGGAAGCAATTGGTGCTATATAAATAATACTGCAGCGTGGTTAATGTTGGCAAGACCAGGCTTATTTGTAACACTAAAGGGTAAATAACAAAAGGTTTGACAAACTGACTCAAGGGAGAAATGTGTGTTTATGTGGGGAGGGGGGTGGGGGTGGGAGCAGTGGAAAGGAGAGGAATGAGATCACAGGGTTCACTTCATCTATTACAGATTTTCCGAAGGGGGAAAAAACATAGGGGTGGAGATAAGATGTAGGGGTGGAGGGTGTAAATACCAGGGCATCCTAGCAGCACAGATGGCACTGGGGACTCACTGCCTCCCACTGCACCTGAGCCTATGGATGCTGCATAAGAATAGGCAGGGTTGTGGGTGTGGGGAAGGTTTTGAAGGCACTCTGTTCAGGAGAGGAGAATCCCAGTATTTGTGAATTCAAATCCCACATTGCTTTAGCAACTCCTTTTTTTTTTTTTTTTCTTTTTTTGCTTGACTAAAACATATCTGACCCTCTCTCCTTAACTTTTAGCATGTCTCTCTTGGAAAAGACACTTGCCTTTTTAAAATTGTTTTCTCACATTTATGAAATGGACCTGGGATGGGAATGGTGAGGATGGAGCTGTCTAGATGAATTCTTTAAGTCCTTTCAACACTAATCTTTTGTGGATTTACTTCATTCTTATTGTTAAAGCTGATGGAGTGTGTGTGTGTGTGTGTGTGTGTGTGTGTGTGTGTGTGTGTGTGGTGTGTATGTGTGTGTTTAAATGATATCCTTACTGCTACGATTCCATCATATCAAAGAGCTAACTCCATAAGCATATATTTTAAGCTCCAGAATTTCTCAGAAGTGGAGCCATTCAGGAACTTCTCGGCAGCCTCAATATCCTGCTTCTTAGATAGCTTCCTCCTTCATCTCCAGGTGAATTCTTCCCTAACATATTTTTTTGGTTCAAAAGGGTAAAAAAACAAACCAGTTTTTCATTCTGTACTTTATATAGCCCATGGTGGGCATTTCCCATCTGCCCCATCTCTTCTTCTGTCTTTGGAGCCCATCTGGCTTTTGTTTTAATCTCTAACACAGCAGATGACATTCTCTGCCAGCAAGTCCTATTTTCAGCTCTCTTGGGCAGGCTACAGAAGCTGAGCTCTGCTTCCAAATTTACTGCCAGTTTTAAGACAATAAAAATCTAGTAGTTATTATTTCCCATTGACCCAGGCAGGGTCTCAAACGATGTGCTTCAAATTTTCTGCAAAGATTTGAGAGCCTGATTGAAAAGTATGGGTCTATTAAATTATTACTTCAGAATGGTTCTGCATGGCCTGTGGAACTCTGAGGCGTTCTGGCTTGCTGAATTGGGAGTCTTCTTCACCACAATCAGTGCCTAGAGAGGAAGGTCAGGCTGTGCTCTCTCAGTCTCCCATTCTAAATAGCAGGGGTTGGTGATCCCCATGTTCTAGCTAGAACTTAGTGTTTCAAGGATGGATCCTCATCTAAGGCAACTATGGGGGTCCTGGCAGCTAATGTGTCCCAGCTTGCTGTTTTAGCTTTACCTGTTGGTGTTGTGACTGATATTCAGACCATCTGCTACTGGAGCAGCCATATCTAGGGTTGTTCGACACAATTCAATATTATTTCAGCCACTTTTAGAGTTGTTGTGGGATTTGAAAAATAATATGTATGGAAGCACATGTTAAAGCCAAGCACTAATGCACTCTTTGACTGAGAGGTGGTTATGGGACTAAATGACTTATTCACATTGCATCCCTCTTACAAATGTGTTTTAGAAATATTTAAGGACTGTAATAAATAATAAGAACTCAAGAAGAATATGGGGAACAAGCTATTGCAATTGAATGGGATTATGGTTTCATATTTTCTTCTTTCATTTTAATTTTTATTTAGGTTGGTATATATACTTAACAGTTTTAAAACTTTTTCAAAGGAGAATAATAATGGGGAGAGAGCTTAAGAGGCACTCCCCAGTTTGGCATTCAAGACCTTCTATGATCTGACTAATTCTATCTTTTCACATTGCCCACTTTATTCTTCTCATCATTACCACCTCACTCCAACCCACACAACTATTTTTCACATTTTACCTTCCCTGAGCACACTTTGTCTTTACCTTTTCTCTCAACCTAGAACACTTTTTTCCCCGTTTATGTATATTTGTGAAAATGATGCATTTTGTTTATATGCCAAAAAAGTGACATATTTTTGTTACCCTGAATCATATGTTGAGTTGCCTGATCTCAGTTATCATGAAGAAGAAATGGGGTCTCCCCACTCCTTCTGAATCATACAGGAAACTGGAGGACTTGCAGTCCAGAAAATTTGGAAAATAGTTTCTCAATCTTACTTATTCATGGCTGCTCCTACCAGTCCTGAAGATAAAGGAAATGCCACTTTTATACAATTTTCTTAAAGGTTGGTAAATAATATTAAATGTCTAAAAAACCTTCTTGAATGAGTCAGAACACATCTATGGTAAATTTGGCCCACAGCCTGCAAGTTGGCAACCTCTGTCTTAGACTTTAGAATACAAAGTCTTCCTTATCCATCAAGAATGGTGAAAAGGGAAGTAGGGAGGAATATTTTAAATTAGGTTTTTATTTTTATAAATTTCTTACAACTCTGAAAATAAGGCAGAATTTGAAGTTGGATAAATTATCCTATTCCATACTGAAACTCTACAAAGTTTTCAAAGCTTAGCTCATATACCTTCTGTGACTTTCATGGAGCCAAAAACTACTTCACGTAATGAAATTAATAGATATCTCCTCTATATCTGACAGCATTTCCTTCCATTCCTCCCTCCTTCCCTCCTTCCTTCCTTCATGGCTTCCTTCCTTCCTTCATGGCCTCCTTCCTTCCTTCCTTCCTTCCTTCCTTCCTTCCTTCCTTCCTTCCCTCCCTCCCTCCCTCCCTCTCCCATCCCTTCCTTCCTTCCTTCCTTCCTTCCTTCCTTCCTTCCTTCCTTCCTTCCTTCCTTCCTTCCTTCCCTTTGATCTAATTTGATCTTACCCTAGCAGGCAAGTACTCTTACTGTTCCATGCCCATTTAAGTACAGATTGAATGAGGCTCAGGCAAATTAGCAACCTGCCCAATGGCATCAAATTAACGAAAGTGTATCTCAGATTTAGACTCAAGAGGGAGTGTAAATTCAAAGATAGAGCTGTTAACCAATGTACCATGAAGACACAGTAGTTAATTACCCAAGCCATTACTGCTTTAAAAAAATATTATATGGACTTAAACAGGGCTGCCATGAATTAAACTACTTATAAACTTATACATTTCCCCAAGTGTACTGTAACTCTTTTGAAGGGAAGATTTTATGTGATTGATTTATTCTTCTCCCATAGCACCTGGTTTAGTAACTCTTCCACAACAAACATCAATAAATATGTATTGAACTGATTATCTATACTGGAACATTCCAAATCCCCTACCATCAGCATTAAACTAATTGAACTACTGCCCCTTCTACCTCTTTTCACACAGGCAGAGTCAGAAACACATACTCATAGCACCAGGGAGAATTTAATATTCCTATGAGCTTCACACAATGGAAAACAACTGACAAGAAGCCAGGAAATATAGGTTTGAGTTTTGACTGTGTGAGTCCATTTTTCACAAGTCATTTCTATTCTCAGTCCTTTTCATCCAACAATGCAGGGTATATACTAAATGATCTCCAGTCTCCTTTCAACTTTGGTTATGTATAAAAATGGTTCTGGAGTCTGACACAACAGGATTTGAATACAACAATTCCAATTTTCTTAGCTGTATGACCTGAAGCAAGTTACTAAATCTCTAATATAAGTAAAATATTTACAGCAGTACTTGGCAAATAGAATGCTCTCAATAATTATTAGATATTTTTACTGTTATACAGTAATTATTATAAATCTTCTAAAGTAAATTTAAGACACACATGTGTATATGTGTATATATGTAGATATATTAATATGGTAGCTTATTTTTGATTTTGGATTAATAAGAATGTATGCTTACAGCTTTTGTAAACTCACATCATATCATCTGTGGTTATTTATAATACTATATAAGACACTCATGGACATTTTCAAACTGATAAATTGAATCATGCAAGGAGCTGCTTTATAGCTAACATCCTCTTTAATTTATTTCTGACTCACTTGACTTGCTTTTCTTTTCAAGATGATTTGACCAGGTTTATGACTTTTTGTAGGTATAGCTCATGGCAAATCCTTAAGCACTGTTAGGAAAAAGCAAGATTTAAAAAACAAATCCTCTGTATTTATTAATCTCTCTGAAAATTCATTAAGGATTCCACTTTCACTAAGAGAAATCAGCAGAGACAAGTAATACACATAACTTTTTGTTGAGAAAATAGTAAACCTTCTCTCCTTTGGGGAGAGCTGTAAAATTTTACGAACTTGTCTTACATGTAAATCTACTGAAGACCCAACTTTCATTTAGTTCTGTTAAACCACAGTCTTTATCTTCAACCCTGTACAGGTCTTGTGGTTCTTTACTATGCAGCTATAAATCTTCTCATTTGTTTTTACCCAGTAGCAAAAACATTGAATCAAATTATGCATAAAACAAATTCCTGTCTCACCCAACAGAGACTTCCCTCCAAGTTGAGATGGATAATATACAAGTTCTTATGGGGTAGAACTGCCCAGACAGTCACTTCCTAAGTATCCTAAGAGGTCAATTTTACTCACTACCATATTGATATTTCCTGCTCATCTCTTTTAATTCCTAAGTGAATTCATAATATTCAAAGGAGAAGGAGAAGGGACAGAATTTCAAACCAAAATTGAATACGCACTTTTCAGTGACTCATATTGCTCCTTAATTCCTCCTTAAAGTTGGTTGCTACACCTTTGTCAGTTTTCCTTTCTTGCTTCATTAAGTCAATTAGGAGGAGTCTGAGATCAATGTTTATTTAAAAATCTCCAAAGTATAATATTCTCTAGGATGTTACTTTTCCCCCTGTGATTGAAAGATTTACTCGAAATGTGTTACAAACTTAATTCAAATGATAGTCTAGCTTTAATTAAAAGATAAATAGGAACCACTTAATAAAGAGAGGAAGCTGAATATAAAGAATTATTAATGATGACAGATGAGTAACTATCAGATATAAGGAAAGTATGGTATTTGGAGGTAGAGGGAGTATCCAAGAAAGGGTAAAACTGGAAGGCATTCAGACCTCTGCCGTACGTTAGCAGAGATGGCCATAGCTGGTCTGCAGCTACAGGGCAAACAATAGGCAACTCTCTAGGGAGTGGTGAGCTGTAGGGGACTGGCAACCTGTGTTGAAGGCATGTATTCAGAGTTCTGGTACTGACAGAGGATGGAAACAAGCTTGTAAATGAAGCCACCCTAGGTGCATGACTCTCCAGGTTACTGGCCACTCAGGGTTACCCAGAGAGCCTGGACAGGTGGTTATTTTTAGGTCTATAAGTGGCTTTGGAGGTCACTGAATCACCTTCCTTAACAGTTTAGAAAACTGAGTCTTGGGCAAAAGGGACTTTCCCATATTTGTACAAAGGCGTAGTAGCAGAAAGAAAATTGGGGTTTGGATACAATGGCTGGCAGGTTTGGATTATAAATCAAAGCGAAAGCCACAAACGAACACACAGAACCACTTTCTAGTTTTGTTTTAACTTCATTTCCACAATTGGTGAATATAGTTGTAAGAGCAACGAATCAAGCTCAATCGTTGGTGTGTAATTAGTCCATTTCGGTTTATGTTAAGAGCCTTCCGTGCTATGACCTGAGTGCACTATTTAATTTGGGAAATGCAAAGGTTTTCTGTCTAAGGTGATCCTTTCATCATTAGCATGTTATGTTCTTACTCCTTTTGGGGCAACCATTTGGAGCCTTTTTCTCAAAGGCACTTTTATCCAATTGCTTAATATACTTACCAGTTCCTAAATCCCTTGACTGTCTGAGTCCTAGCATCGCTCTGCCTTTCTCAGAGGGGAAAGCTCAGTACCAAATGCTGGTTGCTAAGCAGTGCCTATTTTTACTCCACTTGAGCAAAAAAGAGACCCACTCAATGAGCTTCTATCATTGAGAAGAGTGATGAAACAGCTACCATAGATTAAAAAATTATCAGTGTTTCTCTATGGAATCCACAGCAAGGCATCTGGAGCAAGAGTGTGAAACATAGACAAGGACTTGCCCAAGGTAGGTATTGATATAATGAATTGAAAAACTCATAAATACATACATCAAGTATTGTTTGAGCCCCTACTATGTTTAAGGTACTGCATTAGGCAACTGGAATAAATTACGGAGCTAAACAGATTTGGTCCTTGATTTCATAGTACCTACAGAGTAGATGGAAAGACAGGAAAAAAAACAGAAGCGCCAAAATAACAAACCGTGATAGGAAATAAACATGTTCTAAGACAGAATAGCAAAGAGCAAGGGAGTTTATTTTAAGTAGGTTAGGAAAGCTTTCTGAGGCTTACATGCAAAGACCTGGAAGGAGTCAGGCAGAGAAGCACCAGTTCCTGAAAATGTTTGGCTGAGGCTGGGGTGAGTATGGTGGCTGTGAGAAGTAATAGATGGGCAGCCCATTGCCTTTACATTTAAAATACATCCAGTATCTACAACTTCTAGCAAACTTTACCTTTTAATCCTTAGCCCAAGCCATCATCATTTCTCATTCAGATTGTTGCAATGCTCTTGTGACTGGTCCCCTGCTCTACCTTTCCACCTGCAGTTAATGATTCCCCAGACACTCAAAGAGATCCATTAAAAATGGATGAGATCACAGTAATCCTCTGCCCAAATTCCTCCAGCAGCTTCCTATCCCACTTTAAGCATGAGAAAAAATACCTTACAATAGCTTAAAGGCCAACCTTTTATATCTCTGGCCAACTGTTGTAACTCTCACTTCACTGACTCCTCCTCCTCCCCTTGTCCACTCCGTTTCAGCCATGCTGGCATCTTTGCTGTTCCTCAAACATGACGAGTTTGGACCTACCTCAGGACCTTTGCAATTGCTGTTTTATCTTTCTGGAATCTCTTTCTCCTGTTAACTGCATGATTTACTGTCTTGCCTAATTTAAGTCTTTCTTCAAATGTCACCCTCTGAAGTAGACCTTCTCTGACCACATTATATAAAATTGCCCTGTCCCCAGCACTCTTCTCTTTTTTTGCTTTATCCTTCTCAATAAAACTCATTGCATCTGATGTACTATATATTCTATATTTTATTTTACATAAATGTGGAAAACAGAATTTTAGTAAGCTCCCTTGAATGGTGAAATCTTTAAATATACTTTAATTTTTAGAACAGCCTGATATTTTCAGAAAAATTGAGGAGACAGCACAGAGCCTTCCTCCATACCTGACACCTGGTTTCTCTTTATTTTTATTTTATTGTATTGTATTTTGAGAGCGAGTCTCGATCTCTTGTGAGGCTGGAGTGCAGTGGTATAATCTCGGCTCACTGCAACCTCCACCTCCCAGGTTCAAACAATTATCCTGCCTCAGCCTCCTGAGCAGCTGGGATTACAGGCGTGTGCCAGCACAGCCAGCTGATTTTTGTATATTTAGTAGAGTTGGGGTGTCACCATGTTGGCCAGGATGGTCTCGATCTCTTGACCCTGCCTTGGCCTCCCAAAATGCTGGGATTACAGGTGTGAGTCACCATGCCCAGCCCACCCAGTTTCTCGAATTATTAATGTTCTACTTTAATATGATACATTTTTCATAATTAAGGAACCCTTACTGATACATTATTACAAGCTAACATCTATTGTTTATTTAGATTTATTTAGTTTTTGTCGAATGTCCATTTTCTATTCCAGGATTCCGTGCAGAACACACATTCAATTAAGCTGTCATGTCTCCTTTAGGCTCCTCTTGGCTATGACAATTTCTCTGACTTTTTCTGTTTTTGATGACAACTTGGAGAAGCACTCGTCAGAGGTATTGTAGGATGCTGCTCTATTGGACATTTTCTAATGTTCTTCTTGTGATTAGATGGAGGTTGTAGGTTTGGGAGAGGAAGTTCACAGAGGGAAAGCGCCATTTTTGTTACATCTATCTTGCTATTGTATAAATTTTGACTGATGATGTTGACTGTGATCACCTGGCTGAGATGACAGTGTTTTGTCAGATTTCTCCATTGCAATGCTCCTTTTCTCCTCCTTTCTTACTGTATTCTTAGGAAGAGGAAGTCACTATGCACAACTCCCCCTCAAGAAACTCTAATTCCTTGAAGAAACAGTATCTATGTAAATTATTTGAAATTCTACTTCATGGGAATTTGTCTCTTCTTACCTATTTGTTAATTTACTCAATTTTTTATCAGTATAAACTCATGGATATTCATTTTTGGTAATAATCCAATACTACTATATTTCGTGGCTCAAATTATTCCATCTTTGGCCATTAGGAGCCCTTTCAGTTGCCTTATACCCATTTAACATATCTCCATTAATCTTTTTTTTTTTTTTTTGAAAGCATGATGTTGCAAGATGCTCCAGGCTCATCTTGTGGATTTCCTGCCCCAGTCCTAAAATCAGCCATTTTTAAAGGTAGCAGTGAATTTTTGTCAATCAATTATTCCTATGTCTTTAGCACCTAGAACATTACCTTGCATAACAGGGTTATTCCATTAAAATTTGTTGAATGAATGAATGAATGAATGAATTGTAAGCAAGGGTAATGGATAGGGCAGTTCTTGTCAAAATTCCCTCCCCATATCTGACTTTTCTTTCATCATGGCAAGTGGGATTCAGTATTTTAGGATAAAACCTTTCATGGGCATTGTTGCAGGACCTGAATTTGCTTCACTCTCAAATATTACTATTTGGGGAGCAATCATCCTGAGAAAAGTGTATGAAAACTCAGTCTGTTTATTTTTAAATTATAAGCTTTGCTTGTTTAGTCAGAATCAATCACTCTGCACTCAATACTTTCCACTTTCTCATGCCCTAATTAAATATGTATTTTTTGTCCTTAGTTGTCGGCCTCGTGCTGTCTCTCATTAGGCTTTGAATAACTTGACAAGAATCATGTCTTATTTTGTTTAGTGCCCAAAGCACCAAGGGAGCTGACACACAGAAGCTCTCAGCAAGTGGATAAAATGGATGAGTTACATAAAGAACAAATACGAGAATAATATTAACTGTCATTGAGGAAATAATAATTCAAATTCCAAAGCAAGCATAATTAAAGATCTAAGCTTTTTAACTATAGAACAATTACCTGAAAAAGAGTGGGCCTCCACTTTGAACACTTAGGAAACAGAAAAAATTCTTTAAAATTAATTCATTCTTCAGCTAATGCTAAATAACTACCTTTTCTCCCCCAGTTATTTCTGTTGTTTTCCATAAATTCTGGTAAAGTGCCAGGCGTGGTGGCCTACGCCTGTAATCACAGTACTTTGAGAGGCCGAGGTGGGTGGATCACAAGGTGAGGAGTTCAAGACCAGCCTGGCCAGTATATTGAAACCCTGTCTCTACTAAAAATATAAAAAATAGCCAGGTATGGTGGCACTTGCCTGTAGTCCCAGCTACTCAGGAAACTGAGGCAGAAATCGCTTGAACTAGAAAGGCAGAGGTTGCGGTGAGTGGAAGTTCTGCCACTGCACTCTAGCCTGGGCAACAGAGCAAGACTCCTCTCCAACTTTAGGGATATATACATAATGTATAGATATAATATGTAATATTATAATATATATAATATATTATAATATATATATTATTAAAATATATTATAATATAATATAATATAATATATAATATAAATAAATATATTTTTAATTTAATAATATATATATTTTTATATATTATATATAATGTATATGTATAAATATATATATTATATATAGATACATAATGTATCTTATATATTTATATATAATGTATATATTATATATAATGTATACATTTTATATATATAATATATATATATGATATATACATTATATATATATCCCTAAAGTTTGGTTTAATTCCTTCATTTTAAAGATAGAGAAATTGTGGCCCAAGGAGTAGAGACATGATTTGTTTGTGGTTACACAAAATTTTTTTTTTTGAGGTGGAGTCTTACTTTGTCACCCAGGCTGGAGTGTAGTGGCATTATCTCAGCTCACTGCAACCTCTGCCCCCCAGGTTCAAGCAATTCTCCTGCCTCAGCCTCTTGAATAGCTGGGGTTATAGGCAAGCGCCACCACGTCCAGCTAACTTTTGTATTTTTAGTAGAGACGGGGTTTCACAATGTTGGTCAGGCTGCTCTCAAACTCCTAACCTTGTGATCCACTCACCTTAGCCTCCCAAAGTGCTGGGATTACAGGCATGAGCCACCATGCCAGCCCATAGTTAACTATTACAGGGGAAAGAAAGCCACATATATCAAGTACTTGCAATGTACAAGTTGCGCTTACATGTTATTTAGCTTAAGGTTTTAAAACTAGAGGAGTTCTGTTTGAGATGTGAAACAAATCACCCCCTCCCCCATCACACAGCTATTTAGTGACAGAGCAGAAATTTATTCATAGGCTCTATGACTCCGGTGCCTGGATATGTCATATTTACAACCCTTTAGTATTTCAAAATTCCAGGTCATGAACAATTCTGCTTATAGATTTTAAATCAAGTTTCATTGTGCCTTTGTTACACATCCTATCAACATGGTGTTGATTTCATTAATTATTCTTAGTGTTCTTCATTCAATCCAATTTAACTCAAACAATAATTATTAAGTTCTTACTGTGTTTCAGGCACTATATCCTATGTGCTGGTCACAAGTAAAAAGATAGATTCATTTATATCCTAAATGGGAAACACACACTCAGATTTAACTCTAATTGAAGGGAATGTAATGAAAACTTCTTAAACAGATGGACAAAGTGCTTTATAAAATGTTGTACATGTGTGTTTGTATATAGTAAGAGTACTGACTGGTATATGTGTATGCATATGGAAAATCAGCACCATAAATTTATAGTTGTCCTATATGCATATCATGTATATGTAAATATATGCATATAAATGCTATTGTGTAATTTTAGTAGGTTCCTTAAATTTTATCCCCTGTGACTGTGAAACTTAAAAGTGTTTATAGTCTGCTTGTACACAACTCAAAAAAATTATACATACTTTTTATATATATTTCTCACAATGATGATAGTGGCAATAATCTAATCATGGCTCAAGATTTTGGAAACACAATAAAAACAGAAGGAACAACAACAACAAAAATAAATAAAATCTTTACTGGCAAAATTTTTAAGAGAAGAGACTTTTTCACAAAGACTTGAGATTTTCTAACACATTCATTTTTTATTTCAGACTTGGCACATTGTATAAGCATGCCTTATTGTCAAATTCCAAATTTATAACTCTCCCTTCCCATTCTCTAGTCTCAAATTAATTTTCTCTGTCATACCTCAAAGAAATTCAGAAAAAATGTTATTACAGTGCTCCATTTGTCCTGACATACATAAACGGTGAGTTTATAATAGTCATTTTATCCAGCGAATCTCTTCAGAACATTTGTTCTTTAGTCATTGTGAAATTCACATAAAAGCAGGTCACTAGCAGTCTGACCTTTAAAACTCTCAGTAATGGGCTGCACATTTTTCTGTCAGATGTCATCTCTCCTCCATTGTCCTTTGTAAGAAATGGTCCTAAGTCAGAAACCATGAACTTATGTCCAGACAACTGGACAACTACTTCTTTTTAAAATCTCCTTTGCAAATTTAACCATATGCATGCCAAGACTTCTGTTAACAGAAAATGAAACAACTTAAAATAACATTACTTAAGGCCAGGAGTGGTGGCTCACGCCTGTAATCCCAGCACTTTGGGAAGCCAAGGCAGGTAGATCACGAAGTCAGGAAATCGAAACCATCCTGGCCAACATGGTGAAACACTATCTCTATTAAAATATATATATAAAAAAAATTAGCTGGGCATGATGGCATGTGCCTAAAGTCTCAGCTACTAAGGAGGCTGAGGCAGGAGAATCGCTTGAACCCGGGAGGCAGAGGTTGTACCACTGCACTCCAGCCTGGGCAACAGAACAAGACAGCCTGGGTGACAGAACTGAAACTCCATCTCAAAAATAAATAAATAAATAAATAAATGATAAAATAAAGCAACATTACTTAAAATAACTTAATAAGCAAAACTAACCTCCTTCTCCCCAAAGCAAAGAGGATGGGGAGGAAGGCAACAAATCACACTGCCACATGTGTACCTATGCAACAATCTTGCATGTTCTTCACATGTACCCCAAAACCTAAAATGCAATAAAATAAATAAATGGGGAAAAAAATACGAAAAGTCAAAAAGGGACCTTTATTTTTTTTTTTACAGGGATTTACTCAGAAAGAACCAACATAGGATACAGAATAGCAGTGTGGTATGTTAGGCTTTAACAGAATTGTTTAAAATCAAACATGGAGGAAACAATTTTCCAGATTGAACCAACGGAATGATATTTTTTAAACTTCTCTAAACTTCTTTTCACTCTATCTATGGCTCTCATTCCATCTTCCTTCTGTGATATATATTTGTGAGCTCTTACCTCCTGTGAGATTTCAAAAACTTACTGCAGGTAGAGAGTGGGTCTGATTCAGAACATCCTTCTTCACAAGGCTTTCCACAGCACTGTATACATAGTAGGTACCTGGTAAGTGAGGATTGATTGGCTGCAGGCATGAACAAGGATACAAGGAACATTACGTTTTATATATTAGTCACGTATACATATGTTTTTAAGGGCACAGGGATTTATAGTGTGTGGCTTCTGTATCCCTGAATAGTGCTGTCAATCAGTTTCAGAGAATCAATTTTGTTTCCTGGTTCTTAAAGTAAGATATGCCAATGGGATGAGAAAGACAGCTAAATGATTTAATGTTGCCAAACACACAAGGGCTTCTTAGGCGACAAGACATTGGATAATTGTATTAGCAGGGCTGGCCTGATGGAACCAAATCATATGGTGTTCATGCTCATGTCAGGAAGCTTCTGTCAACATTCTAGTGAAAGATGCTGGCAGTCTTCCTCTTGAGATGCCAACTTCATTTAATTAGTTTTCAGACAAGACAATTTCACCCAATCGTTATAAACACTGAGGTCCTTTTCAAAACCTCAGCTCAGAGTTGTCTCATAGGGTCTACAAAGGTAAATAGGTTTAAAAACTGTTGATTATTTAATATAAATGGAGCATTACTGGAGTAACCTATGTGAAAAAATGATTACAGTAATTTGAATAAAATTGTCTTTTTTTGTCTTTCTCGAGGAGAAGTCAACTTGTTTAATTAAAACTTTTGAAGTCTAGTAATAAAGATACTATCTCTGTATTATATAGATAGAAGCAAATATAAAAGCCAGAATTCCAAGGCTGCATACAGGCTTGTGACAGAACAAGATTACAACGAAGGAGCATCATGAAGAGAATCCGATGTGGCATTCCTGGATTCATCTCTTGCTGCCGACATTTGCTACATGTATTTGCCCTCTGGGGAAGTCACATCACTCAATCTGAGCTTCATCTTAAAATGAGAATAACAATTTCTGCCTTTTTAACTTTCTTACGTAATAGTTTTGAGGGTCATGTTACAGGTGATAATGCTTTGTAAGGTACACGGAAGTGCATCAACATAAAGAATTGTAATTATTACAGCAACTTTATCCAAAAACCTTTCTCTATTCTTAAATATTCATGCAGAAGCCAACTACATAGCTTCTTTTCATCTGGTTCCTCAGACTTCTCATAACAAATCAGGAAAGCATTTTAAAACCATATATTCTCTGCTGCAATGTTGATCGATCAAAAATGCTTATTGAGTACCTGTGTTAATCAATAAATATATATCAAATGCCTATCACATGTTAAAAATTGTGTTTGACTTTGTAGAGAATAAGAATTAGTATTTTCTATGGTTCCCTTAAAGTGCCTATGGTTTTTCAAGTACAGGAGACAAGTTAGAAATCCATGTTGATTTGAGGAGGTGGGGCAGGAACTTCCGTTTTGTTTTCATGTAATGCACTGGACACTATGTCCGTGCTTTAAATGTGTTATTCCATTTATAATAACTTACCATTTGAGATAGAGGTTTTTTTAATCCCATTTTTTATGTATAGACACTGAGCCATAGAGAGAAGTGAAATAACTTATTCAGGAACCCACAGGTAACCAGTTGGAAAGTTGGAAATTTAGCCCAACCCGGAGAATGAGCAAATGATGGGAAAGGCTAAGTATACTGGGGTCTGATGGGAGCAATACCTTCCTCTTCTGTTTTCTGTGGCTTCACTTTCACCTGTTCCACAATTTGCTTGCTCTCTCTCTCTCCCCACCACATCTCCCCCACCGTTTTCTTCCCTCCTGTCCTCTCTCTCTTTATCCAGTAGTTTGCTTCAAGATAAATTCTTCATTTAAATGTTGCTTTGTATATGGTGGTTTCATATGATCTCATTTGTTCCCATAAAATATTTGATATCACAAAGGCAGTGAGAGCTCTTTCAACATTTTTACAGTGTGACAAATTGAGAAATGTTAAATAACATCACAAACATGTAACATATTTTGTTAAGAACTGATTTAAGTATCAGTCAACACAAATTACTTAGTGATGAAAAAGTAAATGAGCATTTATTGAATGAATAAATACTTAAAGCATGCATTAATATTCTCTAAAGTTTCCTTATTACAAGGGTTATATATATCAAATCATATTTTTCTGTTGATGTCCCTTATAAAAATGGACATACACTCCCACACAAAATAGTTTTTGTGGCATTAGATATGAACACACACAAAAGAAAATTACTAACCTCATAAAATCACAGCTAGAAGAAAAAACTCATGAGTAAAGCATTAATCATAATAAAAACAAATCACAAATTAGAAATGCTAAAACAGAAAATCATAAATAATACCCTCTGTTTTCTATCTTTATAATCTTCTATAGCAATAGCCCATGGTTTAGCTTTTAGTTTATTGCTTTGTTTTTATCCCAAACTAAATACTGTGTTATGATCTTTCTTTTCAAATATGTAACAAATGACTTATTTGTCACTTTTCTATGGGAAAAAAAGAACATTTATAGTTCATGCCTTCCCATAAAAGAAAACATATATTCACACTTCTTATATGGAAATGTACTGCCGATTTTCTTTCCTTTATAAATAACATTTATAAAATTATACATTATTGTAGAATAATATAAAAACAAAACA
Organism: Sapajus apella; assembly: GCF_009761245.1. Lineage (NCBI taxonomy): Eukaryota > Metazoa > Chordata > Mammalia > Primates > Cebidae > Sapajus > Sapajus apella. The sequence continues at coordinate 11,128,998 of NW_022436978.1, read as the reverse complement.
TCACAGAATTTACATACAGTCCTACCCTCTTAACATTTTACTTTTTATCATTTTTATATTTAGCTGCATGGCTATAAATATAAGGGTCTTGAATTTTATTTAAAAACTTTAAATATAACAATTTTATATGCATAATTATAATTCATAATGGTTGTATAATACTCTATCACATGATGTCTCAAATTGACTAAATCATTTTTCTACTTTGTAATAAAATCAGATTATGATTTTTGTTAAATTGTGATAAAACACACACAGAACAAAATTTCCTATCTTAACCTTTTTAAAGTGTACAGTTTAGTAAGTTTAAGTTAAATTAATTTTAAGTTTTTGTCAACAACTCAGGTAAAAATATCCTTTCTTGTCTACACTCACATTGTACAATCAATCTTTAGAACTCTTTTCATCTTGCAACCCTGAAATTCTATATCCACTAAGGAATAACATCCCATTTTCCCCTTCCCCAAGTCCTTGGCAACCACCATTCCATTTTCTGTCTGTATGAATTTCACTACTCTAGGTGCCTCATATAATTGGAATCATACAATATTTGTCTCTTTGTGAGTGGCTTATTCTGCTTAATACGATGTTTTCAAGGTCCATCCATGTTTAACATGTGTCAGAATTTCCTCTCTTTTAAAGGTTGAATAATATTCCATTGTATGTGTAAACTACAATTTGTTTATCCCTTCTTCTACTGATGAACACTTGGTTTGTTTCTACTTTTGGTCATTGTAAATAGTACTCTATGAACATGGGTGTACAGGTATATTTTTGAGAACTTGCTTTCAATTTTCTGAGTGTTTTCTTAGAACTGGAATTGATGAACCATATGGTAATTCTATTTCCAATTTTTAGGGGAATTTCCATGCCTTTTTCCTTAGAGTCTGAACCATCTTACATAACACCAACAGTGCCTAAGAGTTCCAATTTCTTCACGTTGTCAACCACACTTATTTCTTTTCTTTATTCAAATATTAGCCGTATATTGAGTATGAAGTAGTGTCTCATTACATTTTTAATTTGCATTCCCCTAATGATTTATGATATTGAGCTTCTTTTGGTCATTGTCATTGTTTTTGTTGTTGTTGTTGGAAACAAAAAATCTATTCAAGTCCTTCATCCATTATTTAATCAAGTTCTTTTTATTTGTGTTGCTGAGTTATAGGAGTTCTTCATTCTTTATGCATCTGGTTATTAGCACTTAGTCACCATTGTTTTTTGCAGTGAATATCTATGTGAATACATTTTCCTCTTAGTTTGAATTATTATTTTAACTACATTAATTTCTGGTTTGAATAACATAATGTTTTGAAGATCTTTTTTGCCAAATTGCTTCTTCAAAGAACTGTGTCTAATAACTTTAGCATTATGGAACTGTAACAATGTATCTGTAATCCCAGAATTGTATCAGTGAAATTAATTTTAATTTTTTTCAATGACACATGTAAAAATGTTCTCCCTTATCTACATATGCATTTCTTTGATTACTGGCACAATTTTAAGGTTGGATGCTGTTTCATATGTTTTCAGTGTAATGACCTTCCCTAATTTATTCATAGTTTGATCACATACTTGTGTATTTAATTATTAGAATTTAAACATTTGTCTCATTATATAACAAATATACTGTAATACTGTCTCTATGTATATTTTTAATTTTAGTTATATCTTAGTTTTTATCATATAAAGATATATGTGCATGTGCATAATCAGTAATTACATACATATTTCTAACTTTTGAAGTGTGGTACTAGATTGTTCCTTCTGCTATATTTTTTATGATTCGTTTTCTTAAAGCAAGGTCAACCTGTACAGTTTTTTCAAGGTACCTCACAACTGACATATTGGAGCTGTGAAATTTACACAATCTGCTGCTCTCCTGAATGGTCACCAAAATGTCAGTCTATGCTATTATGTGGCCAGCTGAACATATTGGCGGAGAAAAATGCATCTTTTGGAAACATAACACCAATAAATAAAATGGCCTTCAGGGGCAATGAAAGTGTCTTGGTGTCAGCAGTGGCAATCAAAGCCATATTGGAAGCAACATGGCCAAGTAAAGAAAGTAAAGGGTCCTGGTTTCAGGGGAGAAAAGCTCAGAAATGCTGTCCCATGAATTTTAAAGGAACAATAAAATTAAGGTCTGTGACCACGAAGGGTCTTTGCAGGGACCAGAATGAGTGGTGATATTAAATCTTGAGACCTTGGCCAAATTCCAACATGGGTAATTACATTCGGCCAATTTAAAATTCCCTGTGCAGTTTCTAATGCAATCCCCTTCTGTGCTTCCTGATGCCAACCTACTGCATGCCCCTGCTCTGCATTGATAAGTAATTGTTGACCTCTATCCTGGAGGAGGACTTGAAGCCACCAGGGAAAAATTTATTATAAATGTCACCTCTGTCTTTCACTTCTAAAGAATCCCCCTTTCAAACACGTAGTTTGTTATAGAAAAGTCTCAGGATCTTTAAGTGTAGTATATTTGGCATGAGTATTCTTCCATGACTCTACCGCCCATGTTTGGATTATTAAGGAGGTTCGAAGAACTTTGTACAATCTGATTTTTCAGTCCAACTCTTCTAGTTCTTATTACCCGTGTAACCTTAAGCAACTCTCCTTTATCAACTTTCAAGAACCTCTCATGGTTTCAGAAAACAAAACAATTCTTTAACATAGCCAGGACCCTCGTGACTAGTCCACATCCAGTCTTCCCTACCTTATCTCCACCTACTCCCAGGAATAGACACTCAGTCAAAAATACTAGACCATTTTTTGTTCCCTTCAAATTCATGCACTTTGCCGTTATCCCTGTTGTTTCCAGTATCTAAGTGACTCGTACCTTCCTCTTTTCTAGAAAAATCCTATCTGTCTCTCCAAGGGATCCCAAATATCATCTCCACGAAACCTGTCTTTGATTTCTCAACTGGAAATCATGTTGTATTCCACGGCACAAATGGGAACGTCTATAGTTGTCATAGCTTTCATTTTAGAAATTTATCTTTTTAAGTTTATTTCACATTTCCTGTGGAACACAGTCCACGATTTTACATTTACCGTTTTAAATTCTGACTTGTTTTCATCTTTATTTTCATGTAGTAATCTATCTGAATGTAAAAGCAGGTCTGAAAAAGAAAAGAATATATAGTTCACTTGAGGCTAATAAGTATACACAAACACAGTCAATCTCTTAATTGTTCTTTCCTGTGGGATTTCAGTTATATTCAATAACTACATATATGCAAATTTATTCAAATGTACTTTAAATTTCATCATCTCTTGTGACAAAAATTGTCCCATTATTCTCTCTGATAAATACATTTTAAAAATTTTATTTATTTATTTATTTCAGACAAAGTCTCACTGTGTTACCCAGGCTGCAGTGCAGCGGTGTGATCTTGGCTTACTTCAACCTCTGCCTCCCAGGTTCAAGCAATTCTCATATCTCAGGCACCCAAGTAGCTGGGACTACAGGCATGAGCCACGGTGCCCAGCTGATAAATACATTTTAAACAAGTTTTCAATATGATTTTTTAAGAGTCAAATTAAATGGCCATTTATGAACTTTTCAAAATGTATATTTGAACTAATACATGATCTTAGAAAGATTGTCCTGTATATCAGGCTCTTCTTGCATTGTTATGAAGCAATACCTGAGGTTGGGTAATTTATAAGAAAGGAGGTTTAATTGGATCATGGTTCTGCAGGCTATATGAGCATGGCACCAGTACCTACTTGGCTCCTGGTGAGGACTTCTGGAAGCTTACAGTCATGGAGAAAAGTGAAGAGGGAACAGGTACTCCACAGGGTAGAAGCAGGAGTAAGTGAGGAGGAGAAAGCAGGGATGGAGTCATGGGGACGGAGGTTGCACACACTCCGCATACTCTTGAATGACCATATCTCAGTAGAACTGACCATCACAAAGACAGCACCAAATCATGAGGGATCAGACCATGATCCAAACACCTCCCCTCAGACCCGACCTCCAGCACTGAGGAATACAAATTCAACCTTAAATTTGGGTGGGGAAAAATCTTCAAACTATATCACCCTGGAAGATGACTAAGGAATCAGCAAGTCTAGTCATTCACTCTATCAAATTTCAGTTTTAAGAGTCACGATAGGGATTGGGTACCTTTATTATTAAATGCAAAACAAACCATACAAAAACCTATAAAAGAATATTTGAAAACCGGAGGTGATTTGGATGCTTAGCAAGGACTGATGACCACTGTTCCAGGACGACACTGCAAGTTCAGAGCATTTTAAAGCTTAGGAAGTAGAAGCTCAGAAAGCAGAAATGGTTGTGTCAAGAACAGACAGATATTGTGCAGCCAAACCTGGACTGGAACTGAGGCCATCTAGCAACAGTTAGGGGGATCATGGGACCCCTTTGTTCTCTACATTTCCATCCCTACTTATCATCTCCAGCGTTCTATATCTCAGTTATCTATTTTAACTTTTACAGGTTACACTTATAAATATATTATAAGCCAGCATGTTAATTATAGATCGTTTAAAAAATTCAATGCAGAAGTCTCACTGTTGCTTTTCTTTTGCTGCTTGGAATTCAGTCAGCCAAATTTGCCTCAGGTCCAATAATCTCAAGGCTTACCTCTAGTGCTCTTACTTAATAAAGACAACCTCTCACTTGAGGGAGCACACATGTTCCCCAAAGAGAAGCTATCATTCACCAAGGAGCTCATTTTCTAGGCAAGTTGTGACTCAATAGCTCATGAGTTTCCAGGAATAGTGTGTGCATGAATAAGAGCTACAAGGGGAAGTATTTAACACCGACAGGAATAAAGATATTGACTATTATATTAAGTCAAATGTATGCAGCCAGAAGCAGTATGATTTTCTTGATCTGAATGCTAGTTACATGGTTGTGCTTTCTTTGTTAAAATGCATCAAGCACTATAGGTATGATTAGTGCCGTTTTATGCATTCATGTTACACATCAATAACATTTATTTAATATAATTAAAAAGTAATAATAACATAGCACTGCCTTAGTTTGTCATTTAGAACAAGACAGAAAGTGGAAAGTAATTACAGGAAATTATGCCAGACAACTACGTCAAATAATTTAAAGTTGTCACACTCTAAAATCCAGCTTTCTATATTCCTAGCTCTGCGATGTTGGACAAGCTATATCAGCTCCCAGAGCCCCAGGTTTTTCCACATCTCCTAAACAGGAAAAATAAATACTTGGTTCATGAAGGTCCTATGTTGATAACATAATATTGGTTAAAAAAAAAAAAAAAAAAAAGCACAGACTTAAAGAGCACCTGTCTCTTGGCAGAAATCAGAAACTCATTTATTTGTTCTCATTTATTTGTTTGAGCATTCTTTCCATCAAACACCATTCTAGAACACAAAGGAAAACAGATATGTTAGAGTTCTTGCTTTTTGAGTAGCATTAATAATATCCACCCCCTGACCCCCACCAGCCTGGCCCCTTTTCTTCCAATGCCTGATTCAAATACAGTTTTCCAGCCATTTCTCCCAACATCTCCCACACATTCTCTGTTTACAGTAGGGGGATTGAACCTGTTACACCCTTCCCACCTCTTAGTGGTGTGGGAAACACCTTTCTCTGGACTTACATGGAGTACCATACCATCCTTCCTAAAGCACTCACCACATCATGCTGCAGACATTTTATTTTTATATCAAATTGTACTTGCATAAATGAATGGATGCATGCTCTTTCCCTGCCCTGTTATGTCTCATACCTTCCTCCTTTGTCACCACAAACCTTTTCAGCCCAACTATATCTCTCCTTCTAATCCTATCTCTCTTTCAAATTCTATCTCTCCTTCTAATCTCTTGTAGTGATACCCTTTCTGTTTCTTTCCTTGATACGCTCCAAATAAAAGTACTTGGAAGTACTTAGAAGTACTCCTTCCAGCAAGGCACAGTGCTCACACCTGTAATCCCAGCACTTTGGAAGGCCAAGACTGGTGGATCATGAGGTCCTGAGTTAGAGACTAGCCTGGCCAACATGGTGAAACCCTGTCTCTACTAAAAATTCAAAAATTAGCCAGGCATGGTGGTGGTTACCTGTAAGTACTCCTTCCTCAATGCTCCAATATTACTATATTTTTACTTTCTTATTGACCTTAGTGTAGCATAGGAAAAGCATAGTCTTTAGAATCTGTTAGACCTGGGGTTTGCTCCTGACTTTAACATTAACTAGCTGTGTGGCCTTAGAGAAATCAGCTTCTCTGACTCCATTTTCTCACTGCTAAAAGTAGAGAAACAATTTCTACCTTTTAAGGATATTGTGAGGTTTAGAAGTAATTGATGTTTAAAGGGTTTGTCACATGCTCAATGCCAATTGCTCAATGAAGAGGAAATATTATTTCAACCTTGTATTGTATAATCCATGTAGACATTTTATCTTCTTCTCTTCGCTCCTCTTCTGACCTATAATGAAGGAACCATGTCTACCGTATCTCAGCAATGCTCACATTGCCCACATACAGCAAATGTTCAACATGTTTGAATAGATATATGAATAAAATATAAACTTCTCAACGTTGGTGGCAGAGAAGGAATATCATACAAAGTTTCTGTATCTCATATGGGTATTTGAAAATTATTCTCTAAAGGTGAATAATATAAGCGCCTCTCTGCTAGAGGATCATTTAGTCTTCCTGTTGATGCACAAATAAATAGAACTGGATGGTACAGTCCACTCATACTGCTTAAGAACAAGCACATATTAGCACAATTTTAACTGCCACTGATTGGTTGTTATTCACCCGATTGTGGCCAATTTAGATTAGGTCTGCCCTTAAATACTGTAGTGGTTTAACTTATGGAAAAATACGGGTGATGGTCTCTATATGAACATTCTTCCATTTAGATTAGATTTTGGAGGCTAGAAGCTGATACATTATCTTAATTACTTACAAGGCCAAGTTAGGACTATAAAGGTTAGTTCTCTTTTTTGCATGTAAAGTTCTCGTCTTTAAATTTCCTGATGTAGTAAAGTGTCAACAATGCATAATAACCCTCCTCCAAGACTTTATTAAAATCCTGACCTTTGCTTCAAAGCTTCTGTTTGGAAGAATAAAAGCAAGGAAAGAAAAGTAGGTCTTTTCTAACAGTCTCCAGGAGCTTTAGGCCGTAGGCCAGGAAGACAGGCTGCCTTTTGGAAAACGTGCTTTGCCGGTCACTGTGACTGGTAGTGCCCGGTGGTGGCACTGGAGGAGCTTCGCCAGGAAGTCAGACGTTAAAGGAGAAGCAACTCAGAGAATGGAATTCTGATTCTGCTATTACAAGTATCTACTGACCTCTGATAGCTTCAGAATTCTCGAAAGATATTAACTTTATCCAAAGCCCTGCGCTAAGTTACTTGACCAAACTCTGACGTAGCTTCCAGCAGCATAAAGTCATGTCCCTAGGATGACCCCAGCTCCCCATTAAGATACCTGCTTGAAAAAAACTCACCTCTCCTAGGTGATTGTTGTTTTGCTTTTACCCAATACCCAATGATGGGTTCTTGATCTCCCCTTCTTAGAGACTACTTAGAAAGGCTCACTTTTGTGAATGCGGACGTTTTACAACTCAGTAGTGTCTCTCTCAAGGACTTGAGTGCCATGGGCCTCTGTCTCCCAATCTCTGTGAAAGAACAGAATCCTAACTTCAATAATTGCCAGCCAGCAGACACAGTTCGCAGAGCTAGTCATTTCACTGACCAACCTCAGTAATGTTTCACTTCTCAGACTACTGAGATCCTGCTTTACTACCTCCCTCATTCTCCATTTAAAAGGCCAAATAACCTCTGTGCAAAAAGGAATGAAGCTCAGCTCCTTCCTCTGCTATCAATAGTTACTAAATAAAATCTGTTTTCATGGCTTTAATTAATATCAGGCAGTGTTTATCTTTGACGCCTCCACATGGGAGAAGTGCCCTTTGATGGGAGTCAGCTTCATCCCCATGCAGATAATTGGAGTTTGGAGGGGTTCCAGAAGTTCCCCTTACCCCTCTCTTCTTTCAGGACTGCATGTAACCCAGGTGGTGAGGCTGAGGGATAGAAATGATGAAAACTGGCTGGGCGCAGTGGCTCACACCTATAATTTCAGCACTTGGGGATGGTCAACATGGTGCAGCCCAGTCTCTGCTAAAAATAGAAAAATTAGCTGGGCGTGGTGGCATGTGCCTGTAGTCCCAGCTACCCAGGAGGCTGAGGCAAGAAAATTGCTTAAACCCAGGATGCAGAGGTTGCAGTGAGCCAAGATGGCACCACTGCACTTTAGAGTGAGACTCTGTCAAAAAAAAAAAAGGAAGAATGAAAAGAAAGAAAGAAGGAAAGAGAAAGAAAGAAAGAAAGAAAGAAGGAAAGAGAAAGAAAGAA